>NW_018735482.1:0-35313 GCF_002204515.2 Aedes aegypti | reverse complement strand
TTGGGTAAGTCCCGAGTTGGGCAGGGGAACCGCTTCTTGGTATTGTAATTTAACTTTTCAATTCAATGTCAAACAATTTAATTATTCATGCATGTGAAATTGCAGTGTGATGGAATTTAAAGCGTAGACAGTTCAGGAAATAGATTCAGATTTGGTACTATGGAAAAAGTAAACTTTCTGATATGTACACATATAAATAGAACAAGTATTCGTGGAAAATAATTCAAATAAGGATTGGCCTAACTACCTGACAAATGCATAATTTATTTTCAGCTTATTCAATTGTCATATCTGATTTTTATTCCATTTTCAGAAACCATTTTGAATCAAGTCGACTGCATTCAATAAAATTATATTGAACAACTAAGTTGTTGGAGAATTAGTTGGCAAACGTTTCTGATCTTCTTATTTTAAGCTTTCTGTTAGTGCACAAAGTCAAAATAAAAAGTGCGCTGTTCTTGCGAAATTTGTGCCTTTGAAGTTTTAGTGCAATCTTAGAAGTAGATTCCAACCTGTTTCACCTTAATGGAGCAAATTTATCAAATGGGCATCCTAACGAGTAATGCTGAATATGGTAGACACTAGAATATTTATCAAGGCTACTACCCGAACGCAAGCATTAAAAGCTGTTCGTAATCTAGATTCAGCGTACATTGAAGATTCCGAAAGAATAAAATAACAGGCTATGAAATGTGGAAGAATCAGACTTTTAAGAGAGTTTGAAATTTATATCGACATTTATTAAAGAAGAAACCGCACAGACAACTCGTAGACTAGCATAAATTTTACCACAATGACCAAATATGCAATTATCAAATTTAAAACTAGAATGAATAGTAATTCCCAATCAGATTACCTGTTCTACAAATTCAATTCCGGTGTTGTTTATTTTCAAAATTGGTTTTGAGAATTGCTAAGAAACATAGCACAAGTCTTATTCGCATTCAATAATAGTTTATTCCTGATCGACCAATCAGCAATGCTTGTAAGATCTTCATTAAGTTTTCTTGATATTATTGGCAGTGATGGAAAGTGGCGAACATTTCTTCTGAACTGGAACAAAAACAAAACCAAACGCTTCCGAGCTTCAGAGCGCTGGTTCACTCGCATTTGTCGTGCTCCCGAGTAACCGAAGCTAAAAGTGATTCGCGAACTTATTCGGAGCTGTTCAGAGTTATATTGTGCTTTTGCGAAAAAGCTGCTTCCCCTCAGAGATTTATGGTTTCCAAAGGTTTTTGACAGCAAACTGGTAGTTTACTGTTGATTTGATGGTTATACAATTGATTTGTCTGTCAAAACCATAATAAATCACACCTTGCTCGGTTACTCGCAAGTAAACGTTCCCGAGCTTGTTGCTACTTCTTTTGACATGTTCTCCCGAGCAGACGGGTGTGGACTTACTCACACCTAGCCAGTTCCCGAATCTGTGATGTTTGTTATGCGTTAGTATACACTCGTGAGCTGCTTCGTGATGCGAACTTTTCCACCACTGATTATTGGCGAAGAATCATCGCAACACCCAAAATACAATTGAACGTCGTCTGCAAATATATCTTCTTCTTAGCGTCACGTCCTCACTGTGACAGAGCCTGCTTCTCAGCTTAGTGTCCAATGAGAACAATTTCACAATTGTAAACTGAGAGCTTTCCCCTTATATATGAATTTGGCAATATTTTAGAACATTAGGAAGGTCATCGAAGTAGATAGAAAAGAGAATAGGTTCCAGAATAGCCTAGAGGTACACCGGAAGAAATAGGGAGGTAACTAGAGAAAAATCCATTGATCTTTGATGATTATTTTGAAAACTTTGGATAAAGCTGGCAATACATTATTATTGTTGATTTATTACACTTATTAGACGAAGATTTTGTAGAGAATTTAGATTAGTTTTTTTTTCTTGAATGGTATGATTTTAGAGTTTTTCCATTCATGTGGAAATATGCTAGTGGCGATAATACAAATAAACAAATGCGTAAAAGGTTTAATTATCAATGGATTGATTGATTTCAGAAAATCATTTGTGAAGGTATTAGCAAAATTGGCATTTATTTCATCTGATTTGAAAAAAGTTGTGGGTGATTTTGCTGCTTAGTTACACCAGTGTTATTTAATCTTTTCCATAGTTCTTTGGATGGCAAATTGGTATCCAGTTTTTTTATAATTCAACTTTTTAAATTGGCGAACTTTCATGATTACCTGATTACAGAGTATTTTGAAAAAATTTAAGTCATTGGGGTTTTCCAGTTTTTCCATCTTCTGAAAGCAAGGTCCCGATCCACAATTGCTTTACTGTCGTTGAACCATTCGTTTTTGTTGTTCCTTGAAACAAATATAGGATAGGAACGTATCTTTCATGTAATGCTAAAATACATGAGTTGAAAAAAAACTAAGAAGGAAGTTTGCATCATTTGAACGATAGTAATCAGACCATCTAGACCATCTAGAGAATCAAAATCATCAATGAGGCTATCAACATCAATGGACCAGTAATCGCGATTTTGAACTTTCTTACTACCGTGAATCGCAAGTCAGTCCCATCTGCATTTTCGTCAAAATTGAGTTGAGTTCAGTTTCAGAATTCTATTCAGAACAAGAGGATTCTGGTTTGTCTAAAGCTTTTTCGAGTGTTTTGAAGTGGTGAAGTGGTTTTCTTTCTTTTTATAAAAATTGAGAGAGAGAGAGAGAGAGAGAGAGAGAGAGAGAGTTTTTTGCTTTATTTTAAATTATAAAACTGCTTCTAATCTATAGTTCAAAATAGTCACAAAAAGCTGGTCGTTTCGAACTGTTGAATCGAGAGCTCAAAACTAGGCACAACTATGCGCACTCTGATCATGAGGTTTGATGGTGAAACGTCATTTCTGAACAGCTATGTGCTACCAAATTATTTCAAACAACATCAAATTAAAATATCTTGTTATTCCATTACGGCTCCTGCATGGATCCATCAACATATTATATTAAAAGCCAAAGGCTAACGTTTAGCGCATGTTGATACCTTTTCTTCATACAAAAACACGATTTTCATATAAATGGTACTTGGTGCGGTATGGCTGAACAAAATTTGAATCAGCACCACCGAAACAATAGTTAATTTTACATAGTAGTTCACTTACATTACATGCTAAAATCTGATAGCGTTGGTCCTGTATGTTGTCTGGAATGGCCAGTTGCCAATGTTTTAGAAAAAAAAATGTCGTTTTGATCAGAACACTAAATTACCTCCAATGTCAAGCTTAGGATTTTATGGTTTATACATATCCTGCCAGAGAAAAATTTTGAATTTACACAACGAGGGATGATTTAAATTATTCGATATTTGTAATGTGAAAGGTTAAGACAATCTGAATCCTTTATGTAAATATCTCATTTTTGGAAAAATTGGCGCTTGGTGCGGTTTTGGCAAACCCCCGACCAGATACAGAACCATTCTCCAAAAATATAATTACATTGAAGAATGCATTCCGAATGGTTTCTGGCACATTCAAGTGCTTTTCTTTTAAGTTTTAAAACTTGTTTTACGCAACTCGTGGCAGGACTCGATTTTTACAGCACTCGTCGTTATTATCCAACTCGGCGATTCATGGGCATTCATGCTGTAAAAATCATCATTTGCTAATTGTTGCGGGAACAACTTCTATTAATGTACATGTTTGGTCTAGGCACAATCATGATAATGTCCTAAATACGGTAATTTCGCGTAGAACAGCAGAATAGCATATGGCACATTTTAACCACCATTGCGGAGAGGATATAACCCAACATTATGCTATTGAACATATTTAACTTGCATCTGTTGAAAACTCTCTGCTGCCAAACTTCACCAACCTCAGTTACGAGCAGCAAGAAAAAGATGTCATTCTTCTTATAATTTTATGATTATGGAATTCCTGCCTTCTTTGGAAACTTTTTTCCTCGATGTTACCAAGCACAGAAAAACTCCGCAGAACCTTTTGTTGACTGCACCGTCTTCAAGTGCCGCGTCGTCGATGCGATTGTTGCTATCAGTGCGCTGTAGTCGGTGGAAGTGCGGGTTGGCAGGTTTCGATTCACCTTCATACCTATATACCTACCTTTTACAAGTTTCCTCTTGCCCTTACCGCTCACTTTATTGCAGTTCCGTTCGCAGTTGATCCCAAGAGGGCAACCGCCCCCACTTGGCACTTTGGCTGTCGATGCACTTTTCTTGTAGCAACCACTTCCAGCCGGAGATGGAATTGCCACAATAAACTGTTCCTGGGTGAAGTTCTGCTGTTGGCTGTCAGCTTCTCCGGAGTATACTTTTTTCATTCTTCGTTCCAAGTACGGAAATTTCGTGTACTTCCCTCCCACACCTAGATGAGATAGACTAACTAAGGGTATGTTACACGGGAAAAAATTCTGTGGTAAAAATTACTATTGTAGCTGACTACGCCCATTCTTGAAACTACTATAGAATTTCAGACCAATTTACTATGTTTACGGTACATTCCACCACATTACTGGTACATTTGACAGAAATAATTTACAACCAATCTGATTTCGACAACAGACATGGTAAAATCAAACGCATTTCTGGTCTGCTGAAAATTATCGGTGCGAGCGCTTAAGTTAACCCCCTAAAATGGTAGTTTTTACCGCACAATTTTTTTGCGTGTATATTTCGATGGATTTCGTTATATATTCGTTCGTAACGAAATATTGCCGAATTCCACAGAACCTAATGTGACAAAATGTTTGTTTTCCAATTTCGTTTCGTTTCGTCTCAGTTCAATTTTTTTTGGTAACAAATAAAAAAACAAATTTGAGAATGACCATAAGCATTGATGACCGTACAATTCGTAGTTGCTACTTCTTGATTGACCAGAATAATCGAAATTGCACAAAGAACAAATCTTAAAACTATGGCTGAAATCTCAACACTAATCAAAATTAATAACTAACGTGCAGGGTTTGAGTTCTGAGAAAATTTAGCGAATCTCTCACTTATTGCTCTCTGTAACAATTATGAAGCGCAACGCACAATGAAAACCTGTTTATCTTCTATATAAATAAAAATGGAATGGTGTTTGTATGTCACGAAATGGCTTACGAACGGGTCAACAGATTGGAATGATTCTTTCTCAGTTTGTTCGTCAAGGGTTCCGACGTGTTTGTGTGTATAAAAATCCCAGGATATTCACCGGAAACGAGCGCGATTCGAATACTGTCATCTTATATGGGACGCATCAAAAGCGTTTCAACAGTCTACTTGATGCAAGACGAAGTTTGCCGAGGACCACTAGTCATTAATATCAACACAAAATTCAATGTATCGTTTTGTTCTGTAAAAAATGTGTACCGCATACCCTTATGACCAGCCATCGAAACGCAAGAAGCTTGCAGATGAAGTCATATTTTGGTCTGACAATAGCCCGTGTTGGGACGACGACGGTGCGAGTAAACTGCGCGAAAGGTAAGACCGGAAGACGAACGGAAAAATGTTAATTTTATTTACGATCTTGATTTTCATCCCGTGGACCACAGAGGAGGTTTTCCGCGCGGCGGTGGAGAAGTTTAGCGATCATTTTTGTTAAAGCATGTGGCTGCATGAGAAGTGAGGTTGGATTTAAAAGTTTTTTCTTCCTCCTTCTATCGACACAGGTTGACAGAATCGAACGAAGGGTATTGGAGGCTGCTTGAGCCGAAATGAAAATAAAAGTTGGGAAATCATCACTCCCAGCAGGATCAGCCTTGAGAGCTTTCGGTAGTTTAAAGTTTCTAAATTGGAGCGGAAGATTTCGACTCGGTCGTAATCCGTAGAATTGATGGGCGTTTGCTTTTAGTGGGAAGGGGATTCTGAAAGAAGTTTTTTTTAAGCCATCGGAATTATCGAAGACTTAGAAATGTGTTTTTTGGTCATAATGGCTTTTTTCAAAAACAGGACCAAAAAACAAAACAATAATTAATTGTTGTACAACATTTCGAAGAATTTGGAGATATATTTAAGTCAATACTCCATCTGTGTTAATTTTCGTAAAAGTTGTAACGAGGTATGACTAAGCATAACTTCCTAGCTCATCATGATGATCTCCGCGAGAAGCATAATGGAGTAATGCTGAATGACGTTTTGTGGAATCATTGGATAAATTTCTAATGAAATTCTGGATAATCTTTTACATCATTAACAGAATAACAATAGGTTACAAGGTATGTCGTCAAATATAACCCTTGAAGGAATTCGTTGGGGTATTTTAGATAGTAAACTCACAGAAATATGGTGGCAAATTTAATAAGTCCATTAATAATTCATGAAAAGTTCCTAGATAAATGCTAAAAAATTCTGACGAAAATTCCTGCAATCAAACACGAAGGCATCCTGATTAAGCTCATGTAGACTCTGAAAAATTCTTCTGAATACCTCTCCAGATATTCCTCTAAGAATTTCTTAAGATACTCTTCCAAGAACGAATTACAAGAATAATCCCTGTATAGAGAAATTCTTAGAGTTAGAGATATCACTGTATAAATCGGGGCACGTCATGAGGAATCTCTATAGAATTTGTAGAATACATTCTGCAGGAATTTATATAAGCTCGCGGAAGAGCTGCCAATTGAAATACAGGAACTGGGAAAAAATGCTGAGAGTTCCTTAGCGACCTTCTTCCTAGGGAAGGCTCTGGTGGATATCATTGGCATAACCAGCATTTGACAAACTGGAATAATTTCTGGAGATTTTAATTGAAAAACCTCAGAGAAAAATCTGAAGATCCTTTTGATAAGTACGTAGGAAAATCTGGAGAATCATTAGGATTCACATCCTTGCTGAACCTTTGGGATTTAAAGCCAGATTGTCAGCAAGCATTCTTCAACAATTTATTCCATTAATTGATCTGGAATTTGTCGACAAGAAGTAACATAATTAATATCCCAATATTTGCTCAAAACTGCAGAAGATTTGTTTCAATTGTATTTTCTTTAAGTCTGCG
This sequence comes from Aedes aegypti, assembly GCF_002204515.2. Taxonomy (NCBI): domain Eukaryota; kingdom Metazoa; phylum Arthropoda; class Insecta; order Diptera; family Culicidae; genus Aedes; species Aedes aegypti. The sequence goes on along the minus strand of NW_018735482.1, from coordinate 28,369 downwards.
GACACATTTAATAATACACTGATAGGCAAAATAAAGTGCCCACCTTACGAGTTTTCGAATTTCTCTCATTGATTTGGTTCAAATTAAAATTAACACACTTAAATCTTTTTTGATATTCTTTTAAAGTTGCACTTACGAAATTTCGATAAAAAAAAAAGAATTTCACTCAAAGAAAAAGAAAATCAATTTGTATTGAAAAAAATAGTGACAAAATAAAGTACCCACTTCCTTCTTGGCCCCAGAAAAGATGATTTAAGAAAAATAAAAAGCAATTTAATAGTTAATGTGTCCTCCTTTGGTCTTAAGGACTTGCTGGAGGCGCTTCGGCATGCTTTTCACCAGGTTTTGTAGGTGTTGTGGTTCTAGTTCTTCCCAGGCGCGCTCCAAGGCTTCAAAATAATTATTTTTGTTGGTAACACCAGTTTTGTCAACCCTGGCATCGAGAATCTCCCACAAATTCTCGATGGGGTTGAGGTCTGAGCTTTGTGGAGGCCATTCCAGCGGTTTAATCCGACAAGACCGGAAGAAAGACTTGGTCTTCTTGGCAGTATGCTTCGGGTCGTTGTTCTAGAGAAATATAAATTTCTCTTCATGGCCCGTCTGGATCAGCGAAACCTCCAGATTTTCCCGCAAGATGTTGATGTAGGAATCTGTCGTCATTATTCCGTCGGTTTTCACGAGGCTTCCCTACTCCACTCATGAAGAAACAACCCCCACGACCATCACATGTCATCACATCACACCTCCATGCGTCAACGTCCTTTGGATTGTAGCGCTCCTGGAAGCTCGAGCTGTGTAAACGGGAAAATTCGGCGGCTCGTGCCTGTTGGTGGCGAGAGCCGCCATATCCAAGGAACGGCGTGTAGCACATGGGGGAGGAAATGTTAGGTCTGGGTGTGTTTTTCATGGAGTGGACTTATGATTATGAATAGATAGACACCTCAATCTTTTTTAATTCGAAGAAATCTTGGGAGGACTTTCTTGTTTGAATCGCAATGACTGAAATTTATGTGATCTAGACAAGAAATCCTTAATTCTGGAAAATAGTCACTGACGTTATTCTATTCTTTTTAAAGAACTCTGAAGATAATAAAATGGGGAAGATAGCATATAAAAATGTTTAAGATGCTCTCAGTTGATATTTTGGACTTGAACGTACTTCTGCGAAAATATCCTTGGGTTGCAGCAATGAACAATCTCCAGAGACATGGATGACGTGGATTCAAGGGTAGTTAAGGGCTAGGTAGCCCGTACTTCGTTTTGGTAGCCATGTAGACTTTGCAGCTCGTTATTGCATCGTAATTAAAACTCAGTTGTCATAGATAGCTTTGATTCATGAAAGAATTACTAAGTGTGCTCATATGCAGAAGGTATTATGACACTTTTTCATCTATGTCGGTGTAAAACCAATCGATTTGCATTTATTCGAAACCGTGAGATGAATTAGGCACAATCGATAGTACACACAAATTTCAATTACGACCCACTTTGCCTCAATGACAGAAAGGCGTCTAAAGAAAGATCTTGAAGATATTTCAATCATAAAACTTGATAGAATTTTGAACGAAACCTTTACAAAATCAATGTTTGAAGGAATTTTGAATGTCTGGAAGTATCATTATTGCATTTTTAAGAAAAACAATTGGTAAAATTAATGGAAAACGGATAAATCTTTTGAAAGCTGCTAGGAGTAGTGTATGAAGGGTTTTTTGGTCAAATTTGTAATGGAAGTAATTGCTTGTGATTTTTAGAGCACTAGATACTTTCGAAGGAGTTACTTGAAGAAGTTTCGAAGAGATGTACAAAAATAGTTTCAGGAAAAGTACGTAGAGGAAAACCTAAAACTCGCGAAGGTATGTTCTACAGGATATTTTTGTTTTGGAAATTGAGGGAACAACCGCAGAAAATAATTATTTCAAGGGATGTTTTAAGAATCTAATTTGTTATTTTAAAGAACCTATGGACGATACCTTTCTGTCAGGTTCCTCTAGAGCAACTCTTGAAGAAAGCTTTCAAAATAATTGTTAAGTCCATTAATTACTTCCGTTTTTGATTTCATATTCTAAACACTTTAAGGCTTACGGTGATTTTTAATTAATATAATAACGCATGATCCTCCTGTTTTTTTTTTCACTTGTAATCTGTTGCAAAGTCAAGCTGTAAGCTATGGAGTGTGCTGATACACATATTTGTTGAACATGTTTTAATGTTATTTTTACCCAAAAGTATGGAACTACATTTTGCCTCAAGTGCCGAAAACTGTGCACCTTCACCTTGATTTAAATTCGAACAGCATGAATTATTAGTATTTTGAATTTAATAATATCGCAAATAAATTCCATCTGAACTAGTTGTGTGACCTTATTCTCTAGAATCGTTTAAAATTCCTACGGCTAAATTAAAGCTAGGTAATAGCATTAGAATGGATGCATCTCCGTTTGTACAGGGAATCCATTGATACACCTCTTCAATTTGAAAAATCGACCTCGGTAAACGGATTCGCCGAGAACCCGATACCTGATATCAATGGGAACTGTTTGTTGAATCTTGGTAAAAATTTTAACGAGATCTCGGTAAAACGTTCACCAAATATTGATAGCAATCGCCGAGATCCCAGTGAAATATTTGGATTTCCGAAATCTCGGTAAAATAAGTACCAATAATCGGTATTGAAAAGAACCGAACTCTCAGCAGTTGGGTTCTCGGCGATTCGTTTTGCTGAGATCGGTGAAATAATTTAAGTGTGAATATTTCAATGAAAGGTTTCAGCAAAATATCCATGCAACACACGAAGTGTTTGGAATATGAGTCCGTTTGAAATTTGAGACAATATGGTAGCAAAGGGAACGTTCATGAATCTATTGATTCCCCAAACAAATTTACGTGAAACTCATGAACAGAATTTTGTGGCTCGACCAGCTACCCCGATTGCTTGAAACCCTGGTTAGTTCTTGCGTTTAATATAAAAACATCAACATCGTCACACAAACAGATGTTGGTAAATACTAGAAGCAAATTTCATGGGAAGTGACTTAAGAGATCATTTAAAAAAGGAACTTTAGAATACCTTTCATTGATAATATATTTTTTAGCCATACATTAAAAAGTAGCAAAGTGTTATGTCTCTAATACAGAACATGACTCATATTCCGAAAACTAGAAACATTTTTTTTTTTCAAAATTATTAGTAAAAATTTCACGACAGGATGATCATTTGTTTTATATTACATGATGGTGTAACGTGTATTGTACTATAAATGTTCACTCATTGATCATGATCAAAGTTTAATTTTTCCTACTATTTGGATTCCGATTCACAAGGCTTGTACCGGCAAGGCAGCAAACAATAGTAACTTTAGTGCCTAAAATGACCAAACAGTGACTAGAAAATGTCTTCAAAACAACAAAAATTAGTTCGAAAACGGGTATGATCATACGTTTTTCTAGTCATGGGTAATATATTCAAAATGTGATCAACTTTACATGTATGGGAAAAAACTTGGTTACATTAAATCACTCGTTCTTAGAAACGGGGTCACTAAATTGCAATAGACATGAAGCAGCATCAATGGGAAAAGTGAGATTTTATTGAGAGTTTTCCCCTCTAATAGACTCACACCTAAATAATTTTGTCACACCAACACATTCTCCCACCATGTTTGCCATATATTGGCGTCGTAGCTAACAAAACCAACAAGTAACGCACATGTAACGCATTATGTTGGATTATACATTGAATGCAAGGTGCGTGCTTCTATGAAAGTGCCGTATAAACTGACGTGTGAGTATTTATTTCTCCACGTTGAAAATGTGCACGACAAATCTATTCCTCAACTAAGCGAACAATAAATGGTACAAAAATATCTCCCTTCTCTTAAAATAAGCTTGGCATAAGCTACAATTTTCCTGGATTCAAGTCACTATAGAACTCCTTCAAAAACACCTAATGCATGAGCTCCGAAAAAAGAAGTTTATAAATGATTTTTCTGGTGAAATTTCTTGAAATGTTGAAAGTATTGATGATTTTGCCCTCTAACAGACTCACACCTAAATAGTTTTGTCCCACCAAAATATTCTCCCACCATGTTTGCTATATATTGGTTGGTGTCGTAGCTAACAAAGCCAACAAGTAACGCACATGTTGGATTGTACATTGAATGCAAGGTGCGTGCTTCTATGAAAGTGCCATATAAACTGACATGTGAGTATTTATTTTTCCAGGTTGAAAATGTGCACGATAATCTATTCCTTAACTAAACGAACAATAAATTTTAATTTTTTTAAATTCACATACAAATAACAGGCCAATTATTGCAGAACCATAAGACAGCATTCCTTTATTACGTAAAACGCCAAAACATTGAAATTTTTGACCGCCTCCCTTTCTCCGTAACGCTTTTTGTACGGAAATAAAAAAATGTGAGTCGCAACGATCTCCACTCTTCTCCACATTTGAGTGTTACGTAATATGTGGACAGCACCTAAGCATAAAGGCACGGATTGTGCACTTTGCGTGCTTTAAGCTTGTGTAATATTTTAAAATCTACCCTATAACGAATTCAATTCCCTAAGCTCATTGAACATTTTTTTAAATATTGTAGAGGTGTGAAAAAAATACACGATGTTTGCGGAATTATGGAGCTCAGGGGAAAGTATTCTATCTTAGTTATGGATAATAATAAAAATATTTCATTAAGGGGTCAGGATCCGTCATTGATTTCAAAATTTTCAAAAGCAGTTTTTTCGTTCAAAATTAAGAAATATTCAGGAAAATGTGTTCATTGTATTCTATCCTCCAATCGAAACACAGTGAAAACATTTTCATAGAAAAATTTTAGTTTTGGACCGAAAAACTGCTTTTGAAGTTTCAATGATGACGATGATTACGCTGACGGAGCGTTGAACGTTAAGTTGTATATGTGCGTAACAAATGCATTGAATATAAGACAAATCCATGAGGAAATTAAAAAACATGTCCTTCAAGACAAAATAGGGGCTACTATCAGTACAAATTGATTAAAAAAATATTGTTTATCCAAAAATGTCGACCTGGTTCTATAGATAATCGTCAATTGTGAAAATGCTATGCGTATTTTTTGTTTGCAGTGTGAACCTTCAACTCTACTTTCAAAACGGAACTGTTAGCTACGAATGATTGATTGTTTAAAGTCGACTCAAACGAATACTCTAACTACCTGGTACAGCATTGATCAATTAGTTAAGAACAAAAGCATTCGTTCAGATTCTTACTGTTTTATAAACGATATGTGGAAGGAGCACATTAAATTCTGTAGCTACAAATTAATTTGAATGAAAAATGCTAACTTCGAAGTTAAAAAAAGTTTCGCAAAATCTTAAACAGGTAAAATTTTGCTTTTGTTAGAAGATTTTTAATTCTCAGTAGTTTTGAGATGGCGAAAAAGTAGATTATTTTTAACGGTTAAAGGATGGGGTGCAGGTCATTAGGCCAAATGCCGTTAGGCCAAAAGGCTCAAGCAAATATTTTTAAGATTAGAATTAAAATTTAGCATAAAACCAAAATTAATGGAAAATAATTTTATAATAGTTGCTTGTATCCACGTAAATCTTACTTCACGATTTTCTTAGAATTTATAGGGTTCATTTTAACGTACAGTGAAACCTCCATGAGTCGATATTGAAGAGACCATCGACTCATGGAAATATCGAGTCATAAAACAGCAATCCTTTGGAAAGCTGTTTCTAGGGACCATCATAGTAACCATGAAATTTTGTTTCCAGTATGGTTCCATGAGTCGATATCGAGTCATGGAACATCGACTCATGGAGGTTTCACTATATAAGAAAATCCAGATTACCAACGGAGTGATGATGAACATTGGCGTAGCTAGGATTTTTTTTCTGGAGGGGGCCTAGGGGGGGCCTAGGGGGGGCCTAGCAAATACTTGTTTTTCAGAAGTAATGTTGGTCCCAATAATCATGGTTTTCACAAATGTCCTAGTTTTAACAGATATGTATTGATATTATTTATTTGTCGTGGTACATGGGTAAATTTCAATTTTCGCTACGGAAATCATTGATTCTTTTTATAATCCAGTGAAAAATCCTTCAAGAATTCTAGCAAAAAAAAAGAACTTACAAAGAATGCCCTTTTTGATTCTTCTACGATTTTTCAGGTATTCAACCATGTTCTTTGAAGAGATTCCTCTGAGAATTCCTCCGTGAATTTCTTCATGATAATTTTCGTACTCTTCAGTGCTTTCTTCAAGAACTCCTTAACCAGTTTTCACTCAGTTTGTCCTGGGATTCCTACGGAAAATCATTCCCAGAGTTTCTGATCTCACTAGAAAGTTTTCACGAAGAATCTCTTTCGAATCGTTTGAAAATCTCATGAAGAATTCCGCCAGAGAACGCTTTAGAAATTATTTTAATAATTTCTCCTGTAAGGTCCTCTACGTACATATTAAAAATAAATTCCAATGGATAGTTTGAAATATCCTGTTCATTAACAATTTGTTAAGGATTTTCAGGAATTACTGAAGGATTTCTTCAAAAAAGAGTATAAAGCAAGATTCATTCCACGAATTTTTCATAGAGTCCGCTTACAGCTTTTACAACTTTGATTTTCAAAACTTCCTAAAGTTTCTGTACAGGATTGAAAAAATTGCAGCAAAGATTATCCAGACTTCCTGCAAAAAAATTAAATGATTCTTCCAGGTGTTACTCTAAGAATTCCTCGTAATATTCCACAAGAATTTCATGAGCAATTAAAAATATCTATTGGGAGAATGTCATTCATGATTCTTAAAGAAATTCTCCGCAGATCTATCGGCATTTTTAACAGATATTTATTTTAGATTTCATATAAATCAAGAAGCAACATCCCGCATTCTTTCAAAACTCTCTCGAAAATATGTTTTCTTATTTTTCAAAAATGCCTGCCTAAGAAATGTTTGAAGTGCTCCAACATTCAATAAAGTTCTTAGCGGAATATGTCCAACTGTTCTTTCAAAAACTCTTCCGCGAAGATATTCATAGATTTACCGAGTAATTTGTTCATGGATATCTTAGAGAATTATATTATTGTTTCCCTAAGATTCTCAAAAAAAAAAATACCAGAGTTCGTTCCCAGAGATATTTTTTCCAGCGATTTTTTTTCCAAAGATTTTTTTCTACCACACTAACGGATTTTTTAAATGATTTTGTTGATGAAATTTTCATTAGATTTTTGCAATTCATTCTTGAACTCGTCAGAAAATTTCTCCAGAAGTTCTTTGAGGTTCTAGAAATAACTCATTTTTTCCGAATGGTAATCAAATTCCCATAAATAAGGAAAGTGTACCAGTTATGGTCATAGTGGTTCCCTATTTGGCATATGGGAAATTTCTATAACTTTTACATTCTAAATCTTTTTGAATGTTCAAACATCAGGATATATGGTAAACCTTGCTACTGCAACACACAAAATCTTTCAAAATGTGAAAACATGCAAGTAATCCCGTATGGCGAAATAGGGAACCACTATGTCCATAACTGGTACACTTGCCCTAACATTTCAAAAAATTTTCCACTCTCCATATTTGGTTCAAATCTCAATATTTTTAGGGATTACTTTACAAATTTCTCTACAAAACACTCCATATCTGATTTCCAGAGAAATACTTACAAACTAGATTTGAAAGAACTTTGTTAGTATTTTTTTAATGCAGCTTTAATATAATTCGGAAAAAAACTAAATTCCAGTCGTAAAATGCAATAATTAAACCGTAGAATTTAAAATAGAAAATTGTTGGAAACAGATGGATATTTTACTGAAAGTATTTGTAACTAAAATCTTATTATTATTTTTTATGAACTCATGATACTATACTTCATGTGGAAAGGACTCAATTCCTCATGAACTTCCAGAAATCAGGAACCATACGTATAAGAGTTCTGCCATTTTTCAAAACTGTCATAATTTATGGATTGGAATATATCAACGATATGATGGCCCCGCGAACCTGCTTATGAAAGTTTCCTAGCGGTGATGCGATCACATATCCAATTTCTTTTACATATTGTTTCCTGGAGTATGAAAGATATTTATACGAAACATCAATGCAAAAAGAAGGAGAAACAACAAAATGTTGAAACAGGTAGAACAATAGATGAGCAATGGTACAATAAAAAAATATCTTCTAATAAAATAAGAAAATAATCTTTTCTTTAGAGGTGAAATTATAGAAAAGTTAAAACCTCTCCAATAAATTTACAAATAAAACACAAAATTTATCAAGAAGTTTCATCAGAATCTTCTTTAAATATTATCCTTAAGGACATATAGGAAGGAATCCCTGTCATGGCAGTGAAAATGGCTTCCTCACATATACAAACACATTTCTGGAAGTCCACATTATTTCTCAAAATATTTCACTTACCTACACTAAGTTCACTCCCAAATTGCTAACGAGACATCGGAAAACTATTACGTTACGATTTCTGTAGTTTCAACACTAGTAGCTGGTGGAAATTTCGTGAACCGTGCTAATTTTCAACACGAACGTTTAACTTTGCTACAATTGTTTACACTTATCCGCCTGCGAACGAAGAACACTTTTTGCCGAATTTTACCACTTTTGCTAAACATTGATCCTCCAAAACTGTTTACTTTCACTACTTGTTAACTAAAGAACAATTACTGGTTGATTTCTGATGAAAACAACTTAAAATTTCACCAAACCGTGCTAAAAACAATCACTTGATCACAGTATTTCGCTTTTTTTATTTTTCTAATTTTACGCCGGCTGCTCGCTTGCAGGGCTGTCAGATATGTTGATGGTAACGTGTATGATATCAAGCAATCTTATTTACTTGAAGGGGAAAAGACTCAAATTGAAGTAGCGATTACTGGCAACAACGTCTTATCAATTATAATTTCACTATTACCAACAAATAGGAGAATATTTTTTTGTATACCACTACTTTAATACAGTTATTAGTGGATTCAAAGGAGTTTCACCTTAAAGTCTATTCTTCCATGTCTTCTGGTTTTTTAGAATTCTGCCAGAAAGCCTTTAGAAATTCCGCCCTTGTATCGCACAAAAATTCAAACCAAGAATATAGATTCTGATAATAATTTGTAACATTATTTCTAGAGATTTGTTTTGAGGAAGATCAATACAAATTAATTTATGAATATCTTAATAATAATGTGAAGGGGAAAATTCTCATCTATTTTGTTACATGTTTCTCTACTGATTCCTCTACCGCTATCCTAGTGCCTGAAGCAAAAGTTTGACTGAGAATTTTCAACCAACTTCCTCTGGAGATTCGAAGGCAAGAGACATTTCAAAAACAATTTTGCGCCCAATTCTTGAATAATCTGGAGATTTGAAGCAAAATTTATAGAGAAAAACATAGAAGAATTTTTGACTTAATACGTGATAGATTTTGGAATTGAGGATTTATTAGGCACTTTCGATGAACTCTGTAGAAGAATTAGTAATAAAATCTTTGGAAAAACTAATTAAAGAAAAAAAAATACTAATTGAACTTTAACACTTCACTTCACTTTTGCAAAAGATAAGATTAAATACTAAAAATCACTAATAAGGCGATAAAATACCTTTATACTTTAATATAATGCTTATCTTGACAGATGGGCCTATTTTGTTTACGACTTACAGACTTCTTCAGTGTGCAGTGCTCGACTGTAGTGTAGTATTTAAAGAAATTCACAGAAGAATTAGTAGTAGAACTTGCAGTGAAATATCTCAATATGAGATTTGACAGGATCAATTATTTTTCTGGAGGAATTGCGAGGGAAAACTAAACTTTTGATAGATTGAATAACATTTTTTAGGTTAATCCGGGCACATATTCCAGAATCAATTTGCTAATAAAAAGTGACCATATCAGGAATTTATGTTTAGGAAGAATTCGCTTTGAAAGTATGGACAAGTCCCACAATATTGAATCATAATCAAAGAGAGAATTTATTGCTGGAGTAAAACACTATACTCGATTTTGTTACATTTTTTCACACAAAGTCAAATTTCTACCATTCATCTGCAGAAAACTTGGCAATGCTAAAATTCCTTGAAAGTTAAGCCTTATTTTTCGACAAAAATTCCTGCTATGGATTGTCAGAGAAATTTCATTACCAATTTTGTCTATTTTTTTACGGAGTTGAAGTTAATGTAGGGAAATCATCATCACTGGACACCTCGCGCAGGGTGTTCTAAAAAAACATAAGAAATTAGAATGCAGTGAATATGCTGCTTTATGCTGAAACAGCATTATTTGAATTATTCAAAAAAAAAAAACGAATTTTGAGAATCAATTTTCCAGGGATATTGACGCTTTTTGTACCAAGGTATTCTTTTTGCAACGGAGATGTGATAAATTGCGCTTTCTCGCAAACAACAAGAACACTAGCTCTAACAGCAAACAATTGAACTTACAGACGGTCAAACTTTCAGTTGTCGATTCACCAAAGTCAGAAACCGCCACGCTGAATGCAGTGTAACACAAACGAGATTTTCTCAGTATTTTAGTTGTAATATATAATAAAAGTTGTACAACATAAAATAACGTAACTACTGAAGATATTTTTTATCAATAATAGATTAGTCATGTACATTGATTCAGAAGATTTTGCCTCTATGCTAAATTGTTTGTTTTTAAATTTTTATTTTATTATCATCAAAATTCTGGGGGGGGGGGGGGGCTGGATGACTCTGGAGGGGGCAGGCCCCCCTAGCCCCCCTGTTCCTACGCCAATGATGATGAAGGACTTTTTATTTCAAAAAATGGTCCGTGAGCCAAAACAGGCTGGAAACCCCTGGCCATAAAGCAATTGATTGAATAGTCCATTTTACGCAACGATAATATTGATGATATTGCTGTTACTTTCACACGATACGCAACCGCCCTCCTGTCACATTTTCACACATAAAATGAGCGATCAGCTGATCCAAAACGGCTCGTAAAATGGACTATGGCTTACACAAAAATCGTCCCCGTCAAAAGTTGTAAAAAATCTTAAAATCGTATCTAAAATATTGCCAGAACTTTCACCAGAAACTTATCCAGAGACCAAACAACACAACTTCGAGCAATCCATCAGAAATTTGCGCACAATACTTCATCAAATAATTTCTGAAATAATTGAAGGAATTGGGAAGAACTTCCACAAGGGACCGTCCATAAATCACGTAGTGGGGGAGGGGGAGACGATTTTGTGACGAGCCATAGTATTAGGTAGGAAAATTGGCTACGATAGGGCAGGGGGTGCCGAAAATCTGCCAAAAAATGCTACGTCATTTATGGACGTTCCCCAAGTGTCTCGGAAGGATTCTGCAAGTTAAAACCCCAGTACATACAACTTCAATTCAAATCAGCTATGATACGTTTATTAAGTAAAAGTAAACAGTATAGCAACAATAGTATTCTTATAACCAAAAAGCATTCAATACATTAAACTTGCAATATTTCAACGTAAAACTACGATAAATCTGTACAATTTTGCTTATTTCTTTGCGTCTTCGATTTCAATCACACGCCATTCTACGGTCGCTCAGTTCTTAGGGTATTTCTCCCGGTTGTACCACTTAATGTAGCAATCGTCTCCGAAAAAGGGCAGAATCATCATAAGCTTCCTCCTGGCCAGGGCCGTTTCGTAGTGGCATTTGAATTGACGATTGTATACTTTTTCTCGGGATGAAACTTTCGCTCACCGATGTACACCTGTAGAATAGATTCCCCACATCAATAACTAGAAAATCATCATTTTCACTTGTTCCATATCTATACTTACGCAAATCCCTCCACTGACAGTCCTCCACGAATCCTCGAATGGCCTCGCTCTTCACCCCGGAATCAATATTGAGCATCACCAACTTCCGCATGTTCAAACTCTGGCAGGCGTAAAGCACGAATCTCGTTCCCAGCTGCAGCTTATGGAACATGCACAGCGGCGCGTTTGAAAGTCCTCCTGACACGTGTACCGTACATACGCAATGCCCCGATTCAATCCGGAGAAACACATCAGCAGCCGAATCTGGTACAGGGGACCGGCCGTCGAAAACAGCGGAATCAGCTCCCGCTTCAAACAAATTCCTCGGGCAGGTGCTTTACGAACAGTTCCCAATCGTAAGGTGGCTCCGGCAGGCCCGACGGAGGACCGATGAATCGCTGACCGTTCACTTGCACGGTGGAATACTCGAGGCCGTTCCAAAATACTGACATTTTTCCGGCTAATCCGCGCGCGCACGTTTTACGTTTTAATTCAGCAGCCGACCGACGATGACTTTCTTTTATGAATGACAACCTTGAGATGAATGAATGGAAGCGAAGGACAAGAAATGCGCAAGATGCCACCAATACATGCAATCAAGGTCAAGACGGTGAGAAGCGAGCATGCGAGAAGCGTGAGCTGCCCCACGTAGGGTCGAAAGAGCAAGGGAGATATCGCCTACTCGCTCAAACAACGATTTCAATCTTGGACTTGGTGATAATAATTATCGCAATTATTGCGTTGGTGGTGGTCAGTCCAGTGTATCGGTGAAACGCGGGGAAAAAACTCATTCATAATTGAATTCCCTTGTGGGTCAAATTCACGGTGGGACAAATCGTATTTTGAGGTCAAAACACTTTTTGTAATTTCTCATCGTAACCCATTTATTACGTAGCTTAGCTTAGCTTAGCTTAGACTGACTACACATATCAATGGTTGCTATTCCGTGATTGACCGAAGTCAGTGAAAATGCACAAAGAATCAACTAGAAGTTCGGCTGAGATTGGCCATAATCTTCTTCAGTGTGCATAATTCAGTGCCTCTATTTATACAGGGTCAATAACGGCGCCGGCCACGTCCTTGCAGTCAGGTGGGATTGGGGGAAGGAATGTTAGTGTGTAACCTTTGCTTTTTGGAGACCGTGTTTGCCTCTGCATCTCCACAAAGGTTACTGGAGGGATGTTTGTTAATGAGGAGGATCGTTGGGTCATAGGATTCACTTTGATAAGCGATTAGACCATGATAAACAATGATTTGTGAGATATATACATGCTTATACGTAAATATAATATTTTCATTTGATATGAACAATTTCTATGAAGAGCAAAATTATGCCGACACTTGAGGTGACGAACCATTCAAAGTTTTGTTGAACAAATACCTAAATGTAACATTCCTACAGCTGTCCAGGACGAAAGCATGTGTTATTATATTTTACTCATTTGAAAAGAAACAAAAAACTCGATTGGTTGGGACATCATAGAACACTCTTATTCTTATGCCGACACTTACAGTGGCGAACCATCCAAAGTTTGTTGAATAAAGTGAACCTTTCGCAAGTCTACACTTGTAGTGTCGAACCATTCAAAGTTTTTTTAATTACAAAAAATAAAGGTATATAAGAGGTGTTCTGAAAAAAAATGTTAAACATAAATAAATCATGAATCAGAGTTTGTGTCGACACTCACAGTGACGAACCATCCATAGTTTGTTGAAAAATCATATTTACATCCACCATTGTAACGATTGAATGTGCAGTCATACATATTTTATGGATTAGAAATAGTAGCATGAAACCAGCTCACCAATTGATCCGTTATCCTTGACTGAGCAGCCACAATCCACTTTCGGCTTCACTCGTTTGCTCGGCTATAAAAAGCACTCAGGAAAAAAAATAAGCGCGCGACCCAAAAAGAATAAAAAAAACTGTTCGGGCTTTCTTGACGCACTGCCCAGGAGCAAGCGTCAAGGTCGAAGGATCAAAACAGAACTAACCGATCGCGGCACTTTTTCAGTTACTCCAACCGAACTCACCGATCACGCCACTTTTTCACTTACTAGACCAACGCGCAACATGTTTGATCCTGCCCTCGTCGCTCGCCCGGGAAAAGCAAGTGTCAAGGTCGAAAGATCAAACAGAACTCTCATCCGTAACCCATTTATTACGTAAACGCCAAAATTGAAAATTTTTGATCCCCTTCCCCTCCCCTCTCCATAAAGCGTTACGCAATTTGTGAACGGCGCCTAATAACATCAATACAGTGACTCAAATTTATATTCATACATAACATTGTTAAAAAAATATCACAGAAAGTGATCAGATGTCCCGCTTTCCGCGGGTAGTCATGCATTTTGAATTTTTTTCATGCGCTGAAAAGTGTCCCGCGAAATGTCCTGCATTTCATTCAAATCATGAAAATATTTAGAAAAGCTATCAGGTTAGAATGTATTTCTTGAATTCATCTCTATTTTCAGAAGTTAACACAGACAAAGAGACGTAACAGTTAGAACAAATTGCGATCGAAATTGTAGCCACGATAACATGTATTACCCTATGGTCCAAATGGGAAGGGAGACTGGGGGGTTATTTACCCATGTAAACAGCGGTCGTATTATTTAATTCTCTTTATTTATTATGATCGGAAATTTTTTTATGGTTTCTTTCCATGAATAGTAGAAACAGCCATGCGTTTAAGTTTTTCTGAGTTTTTTGAATCAATTACAAATATTACTTGATCAATAAGGAAGAATTATGAGTTTTTCATCAATGAACTGGATGAACTTAAATCAAGTTTTTGGAAGGTCAAAACTTTATTTATTTTGAATAGATAAAAGCCATTATACAGTTAAAACTATACTATACCAACCATACAACATAAAATCGTGTTGATAGTGAAATTTCATAAAGTAATAAGTTTTGTGTAAAAAAATACTTACAAAATAGTAAGTGCTGGATATAGCGCTTGAATCGTTTCAAAATAATTTCCTGGAAAATTTCAAATTTATTTTAGGATTGAATAAAATGATTTCCCAATCATCCCAGGATTTTCCAGGTAGAAAATATACTATCTTGTTTAACATGCCATCTTGGCATGAAGTTCAAGATCCTGAAATATATGTTGAGATTAAAAACCTTATATCGCATGGTGAGCCTTTCAAAATCTTGTCTCGAATAAAAACACCCTTTTTCGCAATGAAGAACTTTTTCAAAAATTGCTATTTTCGTAACAGTTTAGGATTCTGAAATATCCACAACGAAACAATAGTTTTTATTGCGCACTTATGCCGACTGCTTAAGACATTTTTAACATCATGACAGTGATAATGTTTTTGAACACCATCCGCTTTGTCTAAACCAGCGGATTATGCGATCGACATGTACTCGGATTTTTTTTCCGCTAGAGTTCAGTAATTGGTTATATTTTCATAATTGAAGGTTTTAAAAATATGCGATCGGTGAATTTTTTGATTTTTTTTTCCGCCCTTTTTTTAAGCTATTTTCCATATACGGACTATGAAACATCGAAGAAAAATCACGTTTTTCCTACCACATTTCAGCCTATACAAAATGTATGGGAAAAATTCCAGCCTATAGAATATTTTGTAACCTCCGATTATGAAATTATTAGATCAAATAATGGAAAAAATCCGACGTACATTCGATCTTATTTAATCTGCTGTTCCGTTTTGGTCACGTTTCGAATTTTGCAACGCTCCGTTTTATCACGTTTCGATTTCTCGAACATATTTTAACATTAAAACAAAATATTTTGTTTTGAAATGCTTGGAATATATGAAGCAGCCAAATGTTTTTCAAGTGCCTTCTTTCTACTTATTGGCATTACGTCCTCACTGGGACAGAGCCTGCTTCTCAGCTTAGTGCACATGAGCACTTTCACAGCTATTAACTGAGAGCTTTCTTTTGACAAAGTTGCCATTTTTTGCATTCGTATATCGTGTGGCAGGTACGTTGAAACTTTTACCCTGGGAAGTCAAAAAAATTTCCATTATGAAAAGAACTTGAACCGATCGAGAATCGAACCTAGACACCTCAGCATGACTTTACATTGTAGCCGTGGACTCCAACCACTCGACTAAGGAAGGGCGCCAGGTTAGGAAGGTCCATATGCCATTCAATTCGTTTGCTGTCCTATCAGAGTTTTCAATCTTAACCCATGACACATGCTTCAAAATTCGATAATTTCCCTGGCCGGGTGGTAAGTTACAACGAAAAAGTATTTAAAGACGAATTAAGGGCGTATAGAGTTTCATAGAACCTCTTTTTAATTATATAACATTACATGTTCAGTTCTTTTTTTTTAAAGGATGGGCATGTAAATAAACTTAACACAAAATATAGACGTAGGGAAGTTCAAATTGGATACCTGTTCTAGTATTAAATTCGTTACCCAATTTTGACAGATCACAGTAAATACATTTATGTCAGCACTTTGCTCTCTTTAACTCAAACACGATATTATTTCACAGATTAAAGCAAAAGTTCTGCTGCAAGGGTAAGGGGAAGAGGTCCAGCTAAACTTTGGTAATATATATAGAAAATTTCGGGAATTTCCATACAATAAGTTAACCTCAAGTAAGAATGAATAGGACTGAAATGTCTGAATATTTGAGAAACTGTTGACTTGAAAATCATTGTTACTTTAGTGATATTTGACACGAACAATGATAGTCCTTATCTTACGGAATTACTTTGCGAAGACGCCGACTCTTTAAGAAGCGAGTTTCATGTTCACTCACACCATAATATAAGTTTTCGGAATTCAGAAATATTCTCAAAACAAAAGATTTATGAATACTTACGCCACCAAGTTGAGAAATTTTGAATCTCAGGACTTGTATAAAGATAATCCTTGAGCTACTGAACGACTCTGCCAAAGATGCAATCAGTTCTGGATCTCCATCTGGGTTTGCAACAATGAAAAAGAAACAAAGGCCATTTCACCTGAACGAACGCAAACGTTTGGCAACGGATCACATGGAAAACCCAGTAGTCCAGTGATGGATTTCCGTTGACGAAAAGTTTCCACGGACTATAGTGGGGAATCAAGCCCACGCTTCGTGGCACAATATGCCCCAAACGACTGATGCCGCTAACCGCACGGCCACGAATCCTACGATATATGGTTGGTAGCGATACAGGAACGTAACACATTCATTTTCAAACATCTAAATTAACGAGCCCGTCTGAAGATACTCATTATGCATAGATTGGACATGGACAACATGGACAAACTTTGTAGAAAAAATCATTGCTTCTAAATGATCATGATATTGAGATTACAATGATTTTTCATGACCTTGTTTTCCAGGCCGCAAAATGTTTCAATAGAAAAACAATTTTCAACCTGGACAAACATCTAAAAAAAATGCTTCTAAATGGACCAGGAACTTGACTGCCCATAAACGCATGTTCGTTCCATGTTTACTGGATTTCCTATTTACATGGGACACTTATGCGTTTATGACAGTTGAGCTACAATGAATTTCATGAACCGGATGTCACCAATCTTGTTCCCCAGGTTGCCATCTTGGATTCCAAAAATATTCAGTTGACAGTAATTTTCATCCTGGACAAACTTGTAAAAATAATCATTCTTTCTTTATGGTCAAGATCTTGAGAACATTATTTTTTATGAACTCGATGTCGCCATCTTGTTTTCTACGCCGCTATCTTGGATTCCAGAATGTTCAATTGAAAGCAATTTTCAACCTAGACGAACTTGTAAAAAAATCATGCTTCGTTAGTGACCAGAATCTTCAAAAACAATGATTTTCATGGACCGAGAGTGGATCTTGGATTCTAAAATGTTCAATAGACAGCAATTTTCCACCGGGACAAAACTTGACGAAGAAATCGTCCTTCTAAATGATCAGGAAACTTGAGATACAAGCATATATATATATATGAAGAGTTTGTGCATAGTTTGTATGCTCACTAGCGCCGCCTAGCGGTTGAATGCCTTAAAAATAGGCCCACCAAGGGGTAGTCCTTGAACTAGGTAACAACTTTGCTGAACATAGTTCTTTCTATCTAGTGGAAATCACAAGAATATTTAACATTGAAGTGAAACTAGTTTCAACAGCTAGTTGGCACCTCCATCCAGCTGGCGGTGATGCAGAAAGACAGCTTTGCCACCCATTTTCCTACATAAAATGCACCGTGATGCCAGATTAAAAAAAGGCAAGTCATGCGCCGTAAAATTTTCGGTGCTTCCAAATTTTATAACTCGTTTTATTTGAAGAGTAACTAGAAAAGCTGTGTTCTAACGAAAATGTTCACTGATTCATGCCCTAAAATTATCAGCTAAGGAGAGAATATTCAGGGGCCCAGATAGCCGTAGCGGTAAACGCGCAGCTATTCAGCATGGCCATGCTGAGGGTCGTGGGGTTTCGAATCCCGCTTGGTCGAGGATCTTTTCGTAAAGGAAATTTTCTCGATTCCCAAAGGCATAGAGTATCTTCGTACCTGCCACACGATATACACATGCAAAAAATGGTTCAGTCGGCAAAGAAAGCTCTCAGTTAATAACTGTGGAAGTGCTCATAAGAAACACTAATCTGAGAAGCAGGCCTTTTGGTCCCCAGTTGGCACGTAACGCCATAAAGAAAGAAAGAAGAAGAAAGAGAGAGAATATTCAGTAACGTCCTTAAAATACCTTTATCAATTATTTTCCAAAGGGTCCGTTTCCCAACACTAAATAATTCATTTTCCCATACTAAACTTCAAAATCGCATGCCGAGTTACTAAAACGATTTTTTCAGAATTTTTTAAATTTTGCGGGGTTTTGCTTGAAGCCCATTGCTACCATTTGAAACTATGCCGGTTTTTCGATTTCAAAAATTTGCCAAAAGCGATAAAGCCTATTGTAACATTCGCTGATACCACTTTCATTCTGATTAAGAAGCAAAGGTGAATATTTTCCTATTGTGCTAATGTTTACAACTAAAGGGGAATTTCATTGATCCAAATAGATTACACTGCGGGAAAACGTTTTTGTCTCAAGCATCATAATACCGCTATATACTTAATTAAGGGTTGCTGAAACCCCATTGCCGTTTTCCAAAAATATCAAAGCACGTCTAGGATTTGAGATATTGGCTGCTGAAAATGCAAAATTTGCCTATATCAGCCAACTTGCATGCAAGTTTCCCTGATTGTATGGCAATTTTATTTGCTTAATTTGCCCACATAATCCAAACTTTATGTGTATAACAATTCTTATCGGCAGAGTTCATTAAAATATCGATGTGCAAAAATTATTTTATGGTGGATTTTGTAAAGCATTGTATTTTGTCATATAAGAGAAACGAAGAGTTTTGTATGGAGACTGCAAGCATGTTGCAAAAATCGATTTATTTCTAAATTTTATCGTGTAATTTTAACCCAAGTTATATCGGAAATGAAAGTTTAAGTCCTATTTTGCATGCTTGCTGGATGAGGTCACCAAAAAAGTTTGATAAATCATACTTAAAATTTTCATATAAACATCAATCAAACCAGTGTTTATACAACTTTGGTGACCGGTAGCTAAAAAATTGTACATGCAGGGAACATTTCTGGGAACGGCTTCGTATTCAGCGACCCCCAAATCTACTAGAGACACATAATTTAATCCTTGAGACACGCAAAATAGTTATTTATGCAACACGTTGCAAAATGATGATTTTTTCTGCACGAGTTGTACATTTATCCAACGAGGCTCGCCGAGTTGGATAAATACAACGAGTGCTGAAAAAATCGAGTTTTGCAACGAGATGCATACAACATTTTTTGCTATTTCGAAAAATGCCGTTTCAACTCGATGAACTCTAAAAGCACAAACAAACATTGCAAGAGAACCCACATGGGCATACAGCCATGCGTAGTTTCAATTCAGTATTTTTCAATCACGTAGGCTGTGACACAGTAGTACCCATGAATGTCACAATTCTTCTCGTTCCCATCGGTATCATGCAGATCTAACTCTATATTCCCTATGGACCGAGTTCACTATCTGACTTTTGAGCGGTGCCGTGTTATTTACGTGACCATGGCAACGAGTGAATTCGGCACCGCTCAAACGTCAAATCAGTGAACTCGTGCATTGGTCCATTAGAGGAATGAACAGGTAAGAAAGCACAGTGACTACAAATGCTGGACGATCCGACCCCACATCAGTATCGCCAACCTGTGTCGGAGCTTGATCGCACAACGGATGTAGACTCTAGTGAAGTGACTCGCCCGTGTAAACCAAATGGAAAGTCACTTCGCTCGAGTCGAGTATTGTCACCTCGCTTTAGCACACCGACAATTCTCACCTCACGCCAGACATAGAACAAACTCAAGAATCAGATGCAATTGTTCTTTTTCTGCGCGGCATGTAAGGCAAGACAAGTCGGTGAGATGTCGACTCGCTTCCATTTGATTAACATTAGTCGCAGCACGTCACCCGAGGTGAGAACGACTCGTCTCGACTCACACGCCGCGCACAATAAGCATGGCATGAAGAGACTAGGACACTGGGTTGTTCGGTTGACGCCTACCAAAACAGTACTGAAAAGTGCTACTTTTCAGCACTGAAAGAGTGCTGAAAAGTAGCACTTTTCAGCACTGTTTTATTTGGTAGGAAAAGTAGGCCGTTATGTTGATCAACTTCTCAATGAAAAGTTGATTGATTTGCAACGGAATTGCAAAAATGTCATTTTTTGTTATGCTGTGTTATAATTAGGTGGATAAAGGCTGCATTCCCAAAAAAAAAGATATGAAAGTTATAATCAATTTTATGCAAAAAAAAAATCACCCGAATTGCTCGATACTGTTGTAGTCCGTGAGAGGTGCTGCTCTTGAACGCTCTCGTGCCACGTACCAAACGAGAGACTGAATGTTTACATTCATAGGGCTCTCTGATTGCGATGTGCTACGATCTGTTATGGTTCACGATTTGTTACACTCTCTGAATATGGTTCAATCGGCTTATTCGGATCAAAAGCCAAACACTGGTGATGTGGATAAGGAAAGTTATTTTATCCAATTTAAATATTCTTCAAAATGGTCTAGAAATGCTAGGAAGTTTTGTGAAGCAAGCACTTCTGGTATACTGTATACATAATTCAAAGAAAAAAGGGAACACAAGGCCAAAAAAGAAAAGCATTATTCAAAAGTAATCTGGGTTAGAGTTTGGCTAAACATAAGTCAATCTCTTTTACTACACGAGCATAAGCAAAGTTCTGACCATCAAATCGAGATAATATTAAAATTAAAAAATTAAAATTTTATTCCTGGAACTTCTGAGCCATACCAAAATTTGATGTTTGCAGATCTAAAGAATAGCTCGCTGATATTGGTTAGATCTTACAAAAGCTAAATACGTTGATATGCTAAGAGTATTCCAGGAGTAAATTTTTGATATAATTTTCAGAACTTTTCTTTCTTATATCTATCAAGTCAATAAAACTTCTAGATGTCCATATCCAAATTTGCTATTAATTAGCTTTTTTTCACCTGCTCGGTAGGCCGGCCGATAAAAACTGTATGAATTAGTCAACGATATTATCCCAAACAAAGCTAAGTTAGTCCAATATGGAATTCGCCATATCGACGAAACGTGTGACGAGTGCCATCTATTTGATTCAAATGCACATAGATTAACATTTTGTTCTGCAACTGCTGAAATTAGGAGTTACCGAGCAGATAGAAAAAGCTATTGGTTTGTTGGAGATAAGAGATAAAAGATCAAAAATAATATCAAAAATTAATATGGAGAAGTATTAAATAATATCTTGTTAAGATATTATAAGATCAAAACAATATCTGGCAAGTTTATTGTTTGACTAACAAATCAATATCAAAATATGAAAGAAGAATAAAAATATAAAAAAGCCAGCAACCAGGATCGAACCCTCGACCTTCAGATCTATACAAAGAGATGCTAACATTCGACTATGCGTATAAGATGGATGAAACAGAAAATAAGAGCATCATTCTTTTCGCTTTCTGAGACTACATTTTGTTCCTAGAGATTGTCCTGACGTCACACTGTTTAGTTCCGCCATATTGCTGTCGAATGTGTTTTATTCCATGTCAAAGAACTTATTTTGATCTTGTTTACATATTTTCAGGTGTTGAGCTGTAGCGCTGAGATTTATAAAATTTCGAACATCTTTTCAATATCGACTTGAGATATGGGGATTTTTTTTTATTATCGTACAAATTGGGCCGAAGGGTCTCAGATTTTCATGAAACTTTTTCCACAGCAGGGCTCATGGATATATGAATAAAAAAATATTGAGAAAAATTCAGGGTCGCCTATTTTCCGGAAAACTCAGGTGGAATTTTTTTGTTTTCCCTTGACACTACTTACTTTGAAAAATCATAACTCAAGAACGAAGCATCGTAGAAACAAAGTTTTTATATGAAAATTTAAGCAAATTTTCTCAAAAATCCAAAAAAAATATGAACTGGAAAAAGTTGTCCACGAAATTTTTTCCACCGTTGGGAAAATTCGTAAAGAAAAGCCGGAAAAACTATGCCCGAACTCGTGGAAAATTTTCCAAAAAATATTTTCGAGAAGGTAATTTTATAAGCTTTAATCACTGAAATTTTTGGAATGCACTTTTTTTTCATTTTTGAGTTATGGCCAATTTTGTGAAAAATGTCCAGATGTGCCATATTAAGACTTTTCTTTTGAAAAATCATAACTCAAGAACGAAACATTGTAGAAACAAAGTTTTTATATGAAAATTTAAGCAAATTTTCTCAGAAATCCAAAAAAAAATATGAACTGGAAAAAGTTTTCCACAAAATTTTCCACCGTTAGGGAAATTTATAAAGAAAAGCTGGAAAATCTATGCCCGAACTCGCGGAAAATTTTTATTAAAATATTTTTGAGAAGGAAACTTTATAAACTTCAATTCTAGTAAACTTTTAGGATGTACTTTTTTTTGTTCCTGAGTTATGGTCAATTTTGTAAAAAATGCAAAGATTTGCCATACATGCCTTTTTCGTTTAAAAATCATGACTCAAGACTCATCATGACTTGTCGAACCGGATTCAAATTATCTAAAAAATATGAAATTTTTGAAATGGAATCAGTTTCCCAGGACATTTTTCACTGTTTATTGAAAACAAATAATGAAAACCCGATTAGCTATTCCAGCTTTCAAACAAAGTATATTTGAAAAGAGCGATCAATAAGATCCAATCCTACAATAATTTTCAATACGCTCATTTTTCGTTCCCCAAAACATGATCAAATATTGCTAGGATGAGCTGTTTGAACCATATATTTACAAAATTTATAAGTCATAAACAAAATTTCTTAAGAACGAAACTACATAGAAACAAAGTTTTCTTCAATCAGAATGTAGGCAATTTTCTCCTGTTAGGTAACTACAAAATTGACAGTTTAAATAAATGGGTAGACAATATGACAAATAGGTATTTACCAATTCAAGTTTAAAGCGTTGAAATGGCTTGAGAATCATAAGTTTACCAAAAACTAACAAAGAGCAGTGAGAAAGTGCAAGTGTTGTCTATCAGCTGTATATTCCTCGTTATTAATTTTTGGAAAGTGAAAAAAGTTTTCCCGAAGCTGTTGAAATGGACAAAGTTCAATATTACGAATACAATTCTTTTTTTCTTTTTTTTCTCAATATTTTTTTATTCATATATCCATGAGTCCTGCCTGTGGAAAAAGTTTCATGAAAATCTGAGACCCTTCGGCCCAAACCCGTACGGTAATAAAAAAATCCCCATATGCGATCATAATTTGTTCATTTCGAGATGTGGTTTTGATTTTTCCGTCTGACCGGGATCAGACAAAGAATGAACATAGATTTTACAGATGTAGAAAATTTTTGGTAAGTGATATCAACTTAAATCGTCAACGGCAAAAGCTGCTCTATGGTTAGTTAGTCATTATTAGTTTATTTAAAGGAATCAGAGTGTTAAGGTGGACGAACAGATAAAAATTTCAAGAAACAATTTAGAGTATTCCTCAATATATGCTGAAGTGCTGAAGATCAAAATAGGGAGCCGGATCCTATTTTTGACACTTTTGATTCACCTCGGCAGTAAGATTTTTTTAAAAGCTTTTAAAAGCTCATATTTAGCCACAATATGCGTCGTATTAAAGAGCTTCTTAATGCAAAGTTTCATAATATTCGACCGAAGAAGAAACCTCATTGCCAAAGTGAATCATGGATGTGCGTAAGTAGCTCTGCACCCTACTGTTTGTAAAAGATGTATGGGGATGCATGTTTTGGGAACGAAAATGAGCGTATTGAAAATTATTGTAGGATTGGATCTTATTGATCGCTCTTTTCAAATATACTTTGTTTGAAAGCTGGAATAGCTAATCGGGTTTTCATTATTTGTTTTCATAAACAGTGAAAAATGTCCTGGGAAACTGATTCCATTTCAAAAATTTCATATGTTTTAGATAATTTGAATCCGGTCGACAAGTCTGATGAGTCTTGAGTCATGATTTTTAAACGAAAAGGGCATGTATGGCAAATCTTTGCATTTTTTACAAAATTGTCCATAGATCAGGAACTAAAGAAAAGTACATCCTAAAAGTTACCAGAATTGAAGTTTATAAAGTTTCTTTCTTAAAAATATTTTTATTAAAAAAAATTCCGCCAGCTCGGGCATAGATTTTCCAGCTTTTCTTTATGAATTTCCCTAACGGTGGAAATTTTGTGGAAAACTTTTTCCAGTTCATATTTTTTTTTTGATATCTGAGAAAATTTGCCTTAAATTTTCATATAAAAAATTTTGTTTCTACAATGTTTCGTTCTTGAGTTATGATTTTTCAAAGAAAAACTCTTATATGGCACATCTGGACATTTTTTCACAAAATTGGCCATAACTCAAAAACGAAAAAAAAAGTGCATTCCAAAAATTTCAGTGATTAAAGCTTATAAAATTACCTTCTCAAAAATATTTTTTGGAAAATTTTCCACGAGTTCGGGCATAGTTTTTCCGGCTTTTCTTTACGAATTTCCCCAACGGTGGAAAATTTTATGGAAAACTTTTTCCAGTTCATATTTTTTTTGGATTTTTCTCGAAAATTTGCTCAGATTTTCATATAAAAACTTTGTTTCTACGATGCTTCGTTCTTGAGTTATGATTTTTCAAACTAAGTAGTGTCAAGGGAAAACAAAAAATTTCCACCTGAGTTTTCCGGAAAAATAGGCGACCCTGAATTTTTCTCAATATTTTTTTATTCATATATCCATGAGTCCTGCCTGAGGAAAAAGTTTCATGAAAATCTGAGACCCTTCGGCCCAAACCCGTACGGTAATAAAAAAAAATCCCCATATGCGATCATAATTTGTTCGTTTCGAGATGTGGTTTTGATTTTTCCGTCTGACCGGGATCAGACAAAGAATGAACATAGATTTTACAGATGTAGAAAATTTTTGGTAAGTGATATCAACTTAAATCGTCAACGGCAAAAAGCTGCTCTATGGTTAGTTAGTCATTATTAGTTTATTTAAAGGAATCAGAGTGTTAAGGTGGACGAACAGATAAAATTTCAAGAAACAATTTAGAGTATTCCTCAATATATGCTGAAGTGCTGAAGATCAAAATAGGGAGCTGGATCCTATTCTTGGCACTTTTGATTCACCTCGGCAGTAAGATTTTTTAAAAGCTTTAAAAGCTCATATTTAGCCACAATATGCGTCGTATTAAAGAGCTTCTTAATGCAAAGTTTCATAATATTCGACCGAAGAAGAAACCTCATGCCAAAGTGAATCATGGATGTGCGTAAGTAGCTCTGCACCCTACTGTTTGTAAAAGATGTAAACTGTTATCGAAATATTGTTAAAAAAATAAAAACTATTTCAAAATAAAAATTGGCTTTTGAAAGTATGGATAGACATGCAAATGTACAAAACTCCATCATGTGACAACCTAACATCATGTGAAAAAACCTAAGTAAAATATCCCAAGTAATAGCTCCAAATGTACGCTGCTGTCCGTGATTCATTAGTTGTTCAATAGTTTTGTATTAGCACTTTATGCTTGATTTGGTGCAATGTAGGACTCCGCGTGCTAATTGATTACTTCAGTACGGAAATCCTCATCTTGAGTTATAAACTGTTAAATTCTTACCCACAACACTCAGTTTTAAAGCCTAAAAGCCTTCCGAATGTAACTTGTTTACTATTTCATCGCAAATCCATTTTTAATCTAACTTTAAGCTCGATCAATCGCTTCCACTTCCAAAAATATCAACAGTAACAAAAAAAAAACCTAATCCACCCATTTGAAACCCTCAACATTTGCCCTTAACGTCTTATTCCCTTCATGTTCTTGTTCAATCGCCTTCAGCAAATCTACACCCTCACCTCCTCCCTTCAAACTGTCTACGGGGAGCAGCGCCAAGTGGAAATCTAAAATAATAAAAAGCAGATGTTCTTAATGTTCTTTTCGAGCAACAACATTATTTCTTTCGTGCCTCTTCTCGCCTGTCCCCGGCAAGTCCCCTTCCTGGATGGAACCGGCAAATGGTGCTAGTATTTTTCTTTAATATTTTTCTTTCCCCAACTATGGTTCCCCAAATGTGGAAGAACGGGGAGTTGAAAATTCATCTTTCTATTATGATAAAGGAAAGCAAAGGAGCGGGGAGTCAAGAAGGCTTTTCCCGTGCTTTGGTCTGTTCGGTGCCAATCGTTCTAAGGACTCTCGGGAGGCCACACATTCACGGGATGGAAGAAGGTATCCGACCATGCTCGACGTCCGAAAGCCGGAATAATAACGTTTTAAAATTGCAACGCTTCACATTTAATCACAGTTTGGGGATGGGAGATGTTTTAATAACACACCGTGGTCGTCGTCGTTCCCGTTGGTACGTGCAGTGAGGTCTGATTTGAAACTTCGTAAGTCAACAGTAGGAATTTGTTCAACGTTTCAGTCGAAAGGGTGGCGAATCGAATGCGCATGGTGGCCCTCAGGAATGGGACCGTGAAAACCACAAAAGGGCGGATCTCGGTAAAATTCGTACTTTATTACGTTTCGGGTTTCCCTCCAGTTGGGTTGCAAATTTATGGCACTGCTCTGCTGTGATTCGCAGAGGATCAATTCGAGTTGGATGGAGATTAACGACGGTATGTTCTTTAGAGACTTTTTCCTGCAATTGTTCAATTTAATTTCCAATATCTTCCATAAAATGGTCCAAAATGAACATTAGGTTGGCTCATAATGATTAAGCTACAAACATCTTAAGTTAGACACTCCAAATTGTTTGTTGGCGATATTTATTTTTTTACGTCAGTGACTTGAACATTTTCCTATCAATGGAGAGGATGCTTTTTGGAGGCTTACCATGTAGAAACTAGGTAAATTACATCGAGGCCATCATTTCTTTTCCAAAAGATCAATCTTGCATTTCGTTGATTCGTCGTTTCGCATAAACGTCCGTTTCAGAATGCAACCTTCCATGTATGGAACTGTTTAATACGGAACACCATTTATCAACTGGTTGATATGGTTAAACATATTTTGGAACCATCAATTCAGTACAATTTTCACTACGAATAACTGAAACCGAAACAACGTGCCAACACGGGTAAAAATCAGAATCCAAAATCATGATTATGTACCCGGATATCATGATTCCAGTGTGTTTTCATCTTATGAAAATACACCATGATAAGGATTCACGATATCAGATTGTCGTAACGCAACACGAGTTGCAGCTGAGTGCTCGAAATCATGCATCGAATGCTCAAAAATCATGATTCGCGCATCCATTTTGGATCTATTTACAATTCTGTCAGTCAACCCGATAAAATGAAAACCAAAAAAAAACAATTTTTTTTACCACAATACCGTTTTGTCTCAAATTCCGAACAGACTTATATTCCGAACACTCGGTTTTTGTATGGCGATTTGGTTGAAATGTTTCGCTGAAATATGTCACCGAATAACAAGGAAATGGCAGTCAATTGCAATTCAATTTTAACGTCTCCAATATAATTTTTACCACGGGAGTAGTGGTGATTCTCTACCCGAGCAGAAGAAAATAACTACTGAATACCAAATTGAGGTATTCCATACCAGATAATTTCCAATACTTACAACCTGAATGAGGTATGAATGAGCCCTGCATAAGAGGTAAAATACCTCAAATAATACCTTCTGCATATTCTACGAATACCAAGCTGATAATTCGATCAGGTATTGCAATACCTAAATAATACTTGATGAATTTTCATATAAAAGTGAATTTTTTCAATAATAGTTCAATACCTCCAGCAGTCCTCAATACCTATCGAATACCAAAATGAAGTATTTTTAATTGTTTTAATTATTTTTTTCAAATACCATTACAATACCAAAATGAAGTATTGATAACTGAACAATACCTAATTGGGGTATGATACCAAAATATGGTATGCATAAGTTATTGCCGAGTTATTCTTTCCTCCTCGGGTAGTTTGAGACCAGTAAAACAAGCTCAGATAAATTTATTTGCGAAATTATTTATTTGAATATGATTTAATCGTGCTGTTCGGAATTTGAATCAAGGTATTCGGAATATGAGACAGAATAAACACAGTGTTCTGCATTTGAGTCAAAATGTTGTTCCATACTTTTACGTT
>NW_018735481.1:0-35208 GCF_002204515.2 Aedes aegypti | reverse complement strand
TTGAAATGCATAACTATTTATTTGTTATAAAGTTGTTAAAATGAACAAAAAATATCTTAAAGGGAAATAAAACACATTATGTATATTTCTGTTTTATTATGTTCTATGGATGACGGAGCCTAACAATTATATCATATATGATAATGCAAATCATATTCTGATAAAATTTTATTATATTTCTGTTACAAGCTTAGTCGGGATCACTCACCAATATCTGCAAAAAGACCTTCTCCCCACTTGGCCACAGTTTTGTAAGGTTAAATTTTGTGTATAGAACGGTACACTATGAAGGACGTATTCTATGACGTAAGCAAAGTGGAGTTCAAAATGTGATATACAGTTAACTCTCCCTTACTCGATATTCCGTTTTCTCGATATCGAGTTAGAGAACCATAGCCCCTTCACGATGGTCCCTTCAATATCGAGTTAGGGAGAGTTGACTGTATTTGAGTTTTCGATTCGGCAACGGGTTCAGTACTCGTTTAACCCGTATAGGCCTGAGTGAAAGCACAAATACTAAAACCCTCACCATTCAGCGAATACTAAACGGATTCAAATAATATTTTGTCAGTATACTGGTTCACATATCTTGTTTCTAAAAGTGGCCCTGAAAGCCATGGGTAACCAAGTGTGTAGCTTGTTGTTACTCAGCAAACGAATAGATTTTCAGTTAAGCCAACAATGATCCTCTCCTATCTCCCAGGGATGATAGTTTTTATTTTTGTTTATGCATTTGCTTGAAAACAACGAGCTACACATTCGGTTACCAATGGCTTTTAGAGCGAGGTCATATGTTATTCGAGAATTAACGGTTTTGGACGGGCTCTGAAAACTTGGTCGGTGACGAGAGGTCCAAAATTAACCTAAGACAATTATGAACGAAACATCGCAAAGGATGGAACAATACTATATTGGTTTGAAACATTATTATATAGCTCAGATATAGACATAATCAATTTCTTAAAGTGTTAAGAGTAGCTTTGATCTAATATTGAAAAATGTTATATAAGCATTTTGATAAAACTTTGAAAAAAGGATCTAAATAACTCTAGGAAGATTCTGAATGCTTAATTGTGATTGATCGTTACATGCATTTGATTCAACGTAAAAATCTAATTGATTCTAGAGGAAGATAATTATGTTATTACCTTGACTTCGGGATTCGCAACCGCTTTAAGGCGGAAGTTCTCACTACGTTTGTAAATCAAAACCATCAGAATATGTTCAACTAATTTTAAGATACTGATATAAAACAAACACTGAAAATTACTTAAAAGTGCGAAATGAATGCTCAAATTATTAAGCCAATGAAATTCAACTGGATTTTTGGAAAGAGAATCTGTTATTCTCGATGTTCTGGACAGAAAAAAGATTAAAAACCATTTTTTTTCATTTTGCAAAATTGCAGTGTGAACTGCCTCTCCTTATTTCATTATTAAAGGGCCTTTCATGGCTCGGTTGATAAAGTAGAGCTGCATGCTGAAGAATGCCAAGATTGGTTGGTGGACAAAAGTTGTCTGATTTTTTTTTATTTTCAGCTTTTCTAGACACTCTAACCATAACGAATCCAGTATGTAATGTGTTTTGGCTGCATTACAGCATACGAGTACCAATAAGACTTGACGGCCCGCGGGTCGCACGTTTCCTCTAAATCTCCTGAAAGTGACAAACTTCGTACAATTTTTCGTCAGGAGGCTGTACTGCCCCTAAAATTATCATGAATAGCTCATTGATCTATTCGGATAACTATCTTCGATCAGAAACACAGGCGATTGAAAAAGTGATATATGGTCATCACTGCTCTATAGGTTAATCTAAGAAGGAGATCTCCATAACATTCCTTCAACAATTAATTCAGTAAGAATCTCAGAGTGTCTGCAGGCATCCTGCAAACAGTTTTTCAAAGTATTATTCCAAGAATCGTTCAATTTTTTCTCAGAAATGACACTAGAAACTTGTGTCTCCACTAGGACTATAATTGTCTTGGAATCAGAAGTTTTCCTTTTAAAAGCACAATAAGTTACTTCAATAGTTCCTCTAGCATTAAGGACAAATATTTCTCAATGAAATACTTCAACAGTTCCCCCAGGCATTTTCTCAGGATTGCACAAAGCATTCTCCTTGAATTCCCACTGATAATTCTCCCAGTAATTTCACAACTGGTACTATGAAGTATTTCTTGAATTGCTTATTAAATTGTACATTACAGATTGTCTAGTTTACTTTCAAAAATTAAAAAAATGCTCGTTATTGGATCAAAAAATCAAAAAATTAAAGTCATTCACGGTGCTACCCTGACCGTTATCTGAAAAAAATCTCCATCAAATCTGTGCTCACCAGTCGTTTTCTTTAGCTAAGATGCATGTATGGGTAAAGTTAAAAAAAATAGTAGGGCCCGTTTTGATTTACGACCTTTTGATTGGTAAGTCCAAAATTCGAAGGAAATCTGAGATATTAAACGGGTTTCATTGGCCGTGATTATCAGAAGAACATATCATCATAATTAGTACAAGGTTGGTTTGCTTAATTATATTTATCTTTTGGAGTAAAGTTTTGAATGAGATGATAGACGAATTTGCAGTTACGGCAATTTTTGAGGTGAGCATTAAAAACACTCATTTTGAAATAGACAATTAGGTATTCTAATACCATTGAGCATGTTTAAATGTTTCAATGACACATTGCATTTATATGTCGCAAAGAATTTTCACAAATAATTAATTTTCCATAGGTAAGGCTGTAAGGCATTACGGAGCCATTTTTGTATTATTATTATTATTATTATTCATAAATATTGTTATAACCCCAACTAGCTACCCCTCGGCTATTCCGGCTAACTTCAATGCTGAGTAATGTAACTTTTGGCCAAACTACGGCACTGGTAGACCATGTCAATACTTTACCCTTATTTACTCTGGGTTTCCCCGGTCTTCTCGATTACACAAACACGTAAAAGTCCTGGATAAACAAAATAGTGAAGAATTGTATGAATCAATCAACCCATTTTCAACTTTTTTCATTCTAGGAACTTTAACTCGAGGTGATGGTTTTCAGGGCTTATGGTGAGTAATTATTTCAGAGTATTTTAAAAATATATATAAAATATGATAATAACAGGGTTGTTCATGGATTCTGAGTAATTCAGTTTATGATTCTGGAAAATCATAAATTGTTCTTTAGCCCTATTGATTACCTGTACAAAAGGAAGATTTGTTTGTAAATTTTATTTATTTATTTTTTTTTTTTTTTTGAATTGCAAACTGTGCTTGTGCACACTTATCACTGGCTAAATATAACCCTTCACAAGCATAAACAAATCATACTTTGAGAGCTACAAAACTTGCTAAGCTAATGAAGACAAACATTTAAAACCTTAGTAAGTGATAACGATTTTCAATTCATTAAACAAAATAATAACAGATGTTCTGAATATAACATTATTTTCTTGCATTTGTATCGCTTTCATTGCTTTCTACGTCGTTTTTTTTGGTACCATAACCGAAAACGTAACGCTAAAATTGGAAATTTTCGACCCCCTATGTAAACCAACTTTGATTCAAATTTTAATATTATATTTTTCTGATAATCACGGTCAACGGAAACTTTTTCAAATAACTCAGGTTTCCTTTGAATTTGTAACTCATACAATCAAAAGGGCGTATCTTCTCAACGCCCCCTACGACTTTTTAAAACTTTTCCCAGACATGCGCTGCCGTTATACGCCATAATTGTCCCATGTTACTTTTTGTGCATTTTGAGTTTTTGTTACAAACAGTTTATTTTACGTATAGTTTTAGAAAACACTTATCAAAATTTACTTTGTTCGGAAACATAATAAAAGCAAGCCAAGTCAATTTGTCCCATTGTTGAATTCCACGCATACTGTCCCACTACTGTATTTCTACGCTTAACTGTCACACTATCAATTCGCTGCGCTGATCTCGAACAAATATGCAGTTGTCAGTTTTGAATTAGCTGGTGTTTGAGAAAATCGTTTTGAACATCTTCTTACGTTGGCATTACATCCCAGGTGTTTTGATTTAAATTTTCATATCAAAATATTGTTTCACATCCGTTTTTCATTAATTTCAGTTAAATTTTCAGGGTCAATCACGAAATTCTTCTAGTTTTTGGAACCACGGTCTACGATTAGAAATTCACCGTAATTTTGGATTCATCACGGGGAGTACTGAAATAATCCCACTTGAAGAATCAGTAACTACTTTAATTTCGAGTCCATGGTTGCGACAATCAACTTCATGATTTATTAACCAAGTCTTATAAAATAGTTCGACCGCTTTTGGATGACTTGGCCACATTCTGGGTTATTCCGGATACCGGTTCACTGGTGGAAGTGGCCATTATATTGGCGAATCTGAAACCTGGCTTGCGACATATCAATTTTCATGAATTTGCAAATCTAGTCTAAAGGTGGTTCAAATATATGAATGACTTGATCAATGTCGGATTGTTCCGAATTCCCGGTTCCCTGGGGAATGTCCTCTAAACTGTCGGTTCTAAAACCTAGCTGGCACATCAAACTTTAAAATTCCCAAATCAAGGCTAAGTAAGGGTAATTCAAGGTTCTTGGATGACTTGATAAATGCCAGTTGTTTTGGATTATCTGTTCCCCAGAGGAATTGGCCATTATATTGGCGGTCCTTAGACCTATCTTGCAACATATTAAACTTGATGAAGTCAAGAAGAAGCCAAAGTCAAAGTCAAAAAGATAGTTCAAAAGGTTTTGGATGACGTGGTCTCATACTGGGTTATTCCGCATAATTGGCTCTTCGGTGCAGTGGGAAATATGTTGATGGTCTAAAACTTAATTTGCGATGTATCAAATATCATGATTTGCAAACAAAGTCCAAAGAAAAGTCAAATCGTGTGAAGATTTGTGTCGTGAAAGTCAAATCGTGTAAAGATTTGTGTATGAATTGAACGAGTTGGATATTTGCTCCGAGAATAAACTTGAATTCGCAGACGAGTTTCTGTCAAACCTGCAGCTGGAAAGTCATATAGGAATTTATTTCTTCTTATAAACTCTATTAATAACTTACTCATCACTCTTTCTTTCCTAACTCATACATTCACTCATTATACAACATACAGAAAACTTTGCATTCCATCCCAAACATAAAATCGTATTTCTTCACTTCCCCACACGTGACTCCGTTTGGCACATGTCACTTGAGCCTTCATTAGGTGCCTGAACATAGTCTTGAGAATATACAGTTGTGTTCAGAATAATAGTAGTGAAAGCCGATTTCGTACAAATGCTCAACTCTGGCATGCTGTAATTTGTTTCCATATGAGCAATCGCATGAAATTTTGGCAGTGAACTACAAATATACTCAATTTCATTATCGCAAGATTTGAAAATTTTCACACTGTCGGCTAAAAAGTTAAGCACCAGGTGAAATCGCTCCAAAATAATAGTAGTTTTTCTTTTGTAAATTTTTGTTCAGCAACAATTTTATAAAAAAATGGCTTGTTTATACATTTATAGCTTGGGTGACTTGTTATACATTTATAGCTTTTCATTGAAAACTCGTCCAAATGATAATAGTGGCATTTCTAAAAGCTTTCTTACAGTATTCTAGCAGAATTTCATTCAAGATATCCACACGAATTTTCAGAAGAATCCTTGAAAAGCTTCACAAGATTCTTTTCTAAAATTACTCTTGAATTTTTAGCAGTAACTTCATCTTAAAATTCAAAAGAAATATGTTAAGGTATTTCTCTCTCTGGTTCTTTTACTAATATACTTTTTATATTGCAGGCTGATTTTTATTGGGAAGTTCTATTGGTAAAACAAATGAAATCTCTGCACTGAGTGTTAGAATTTTTTTTGTCTAAACCCTAGAAAAAAAAACAAAATAAATTTGTATAGTGCTCGAATAATTCCTGGAAGAGTCCGGAGATAGAACACTGGAAACATATTCAAGAGACATCCCTTTGAATTTCAATTTGATTTCTGGATATAATGCAAGAAGGAATCCCCGGAGAACTAATAAAAATAATCTAAGATACTTATTGGAAGATATCCTGTAACAATTCTTGGAGAAACTCAAAAAGGACCGTAACGCATTTATATAAACATTTCAAATTGTGCATAGGCCGTAACGCGTTAGCCGAATCTCCTCTCTTCAGAGCGTTTCGCAATTTATAGGTGGCTCAGCAAAGTTCCTGAATGAATGCTTGGACACTAAAAAAGACAGTATTCCTGATAGAATATTAAACATATTTCCGGAATTTGAATGCGATTTTCTTGCAAAATAATTTGACAGAGGATTTTCCTGGAAGGCAGTGTAGGGTAAGTGTACCAATAGTCACATAGCTAAAAACAAATATTGCATAAAATCGAAAATAAAGCTAGCGGCATAATTTTACATCATCTGACAACTTTTTATCTAGGTTTTGATGAAAAAAAAATGAAAACTACGAAAACTAACATTTTTGTATTTGTTATCGCTTGTACCACTATAGAAACACATGTGCCTATTTTTTGCACTATTTCTAATTTCTATTCCTATAGCAGCACTAACTTCACGGAGTAGGCAAAATACAAATCAAAACCGTAATTTTACAAAACTATTATATTTTTCATTTACAGTGTGGATCGAAAGCTTTTATTCAAACAATTCGTCAATTATTTCGATTAATAAAAAAAACTGTTTTCATGGTAGTGCTACTATAGAGACGTTAGGTCTACTATAGGTTAAATTTTAAGCGAAACTATTTATTTTGATCATTTTTTGAAACAAATTCGAGCTGTGAATAGCACTAAGATGCATAGCTCCTGACCTTCAAGTCAAAAAACATTTTGCAACGGTTTATAGCAAATCGGTCGTATGAAGCCACTAGTGCTACTATAGGGGACTGTCTACAAGGGAACGACGTTCTTTGTTGCCCCGAAATTGTGGAATATTTTTTTAAGTTCTTTGTAAATAACTCATATAAATTGATCTGGAGCAATACATTTGTTCTGAAGCAAATAAAATGGAATGGAATCTGTAAACAATCGACTATTATCGGCAGCTAAAATATTAGGTATATGCGAGTTAAAATTATAAGGAAAATGGATAATATAAGAAAAACATTATGTTTTGGATCAATTTGGCGAATAAATGAATGTAGCTCTATCATGTGAATGTGATCTACTGAACACAAAAGGTTTCATGCTGATTGACTGTGTAAATGATGTATACCGTTTTGTCTCAAATTCCGAACAGACTCATATTCCGAACACTCGGTTTTTGTATGGCGATTAGGTTGAAATGTTTCGCTGAAATATGTCAACAAATTACCAGGAAACGACAGTCAATTGCAATTCAATTTTAACATCTTCAAATCAATTTTATACCTCGGGAGTAGTGATGGTTCTCTAGCTCAAGACCATATAAACAGCTCAGATAAATTTATTCTCGAAATTATTCTTTTGAATACGATTTATTCATGCTGTTCGGAATTTGAATCAAGGTGTTCGGAATATGAGACAGAATGAACGCAGTGTTCGGCATTTGAGTCAACATGTTGTTCCAAACTTTTACGTAAAAACAATACTAAACAAGCTTAAATAAACATTTTTATCAGTACACCCAACACCTAACGGTTAGACTTTGCGAAGAAATTAAAATTTTCACCTATAATCCCTATTGCTACGACTGGCGTATGGCCAAAAACCGGTGCTTCTACCCTATATAACAACCAGTTTATCTTGATTTTTTTCCATCGTTCAAGAAGGAAGGATAACGGACCTCCTTCATGACTGCTTCTGGTTTCGCCCATGCCCAAAAACGACCAAAACAAGATCTGGGTAGTTGGTCCCGAAACTGGTCGAAGCGTCCGTCGTTTTCTCATAATCGCAGTCCATTTCTCATTCGCCCCCGAAAAAAAGGAACATTTGCCGTATATTTTTCTCCACAGTTGGCAGTGACTAATTAGTGCCTCGAATAAAAAGCAAGCAACAGCAGCAGCAATAACCATCTAACTACCAACGACCACCAGTAACACCGAAAACACGAAACTTCACATGTGTATGAAGATGACATGCCACCGATAAGAGAGAGGAGACTACCGGAATGAAAACAAGGTGGATGGAACTAGTGAACCGAAAACAACGAGAATTTAATAAACTAATTAAATTCCTTCCTCTGCCGGAGGGGTAAGGCGGTGGACAAGACAACGCCCGCGTTCCGTTCGACCACCATCGAGAGAAACTGCCCTCCGCTGCACAGTGGTATGGTTTGTTCGATTTGAACAAGGAAAGGTTCCATACAGTAAAACCTCCATGGAATTTGAAATTTGAAAGGGCGAACGTGTCATGGAACCGATGTGCTATGGAAATATGTTTTGAGGAAACCATCATAGTACATCCATGAAATTTGGTTTCTAGTATGGTTCCAATGAGATGATATCGATATCGAACGAATATTTGTTACATGTCGCTTTGAATGCCCTCAATGTTATTTATGAAAGTTAAATTTTTATCTTGATACTTAACTCCCTCTGACCAATTTATTGGAATACCTTTCATCGTGACAACATTTCTACTTGAAGGTTTCAAACAAAGAGCTTTTGGTTTATGTGGGAATAGTATTGGTTGGCTTTTGGAGATTAGTAGAAATCTTCAATTTTTGCAAGCATGAAGAAAAAAATATACAAACTTTTTTTGCAATCAACTACATATGACGCGAAGGCTTCGTTATTTGGCGTTGAGGCCCGTGTTATCCGCAAACAATGATTTTTGACATCCCTGAAGTAACTCAGGTAAGTCAGATGTGAAAATATTGTATAATGTTGGGTCCCAAAATGCTGCCCTGACGAACATCAGCTCTTACAGGAAGTCTTCAGACCGGGAATTCTTATAATGATTCTTATGATTTGACAGATAACTTTGGATCACTCTTACAATGTATGTTGGAAAATTAAAGTTTTTTTTATTTCACAATCAAGCCCTCATGCCAAAGACTGTCGAATGGTTTTCTATGTCTAGAAGAGCAAGAATTTGATATTTTGGTCGACATTTGTTCTAGAACAAACCACTGCGCACTGAGCGTTCTTCTCATTCCAGGTGCGGTTCTTGCCTCCGGTTCTTTCCGGGGTGTGCAATGACCTGTACGCGCGTAACTGCCGCCCGAACAACTTCATCATCATCATCAGCATCGATATCAATCGCTAGAACGAACGATTGCGCCGTGGTCGGGTCATCGTCAATGAAATCGATCGATTCCTACAAAGCGATAAGGACGAACCGGAATGAGCATTTGGGACGACTTTCGTGAGCTCTATCTTAATTGGTCATGGCCATCTGGTGTCCGTCCGGTTCGGTTCGATTCCGTGCCGGAGATGACTATCGGCGGCAAATTAGATTAAGACCTGGTCATTTTTCTCCAATCAATGTTGTATGGAGCGGGAGGGGGGACGTGTTACTATCGGTGAGAAAACTGTCCGATGCAATCAAAGTAAATCAAGTAATTATGATCGGATTAGCCTTCACCGGGGACAGTTGTCAATAGCTTACCGGGGCAGGGGATGATAAACAGGTTCTTTGCTGTAGAAGGGCATTGGGTAATCCGTATAGTAAAGAGAATGCCGTTACTAATTTTACTGAGAATGACGATTGATAATTGTAGATGCTAGGGGAATTCTTATCAGCAATCAATAGAGTGGTGTCTAATGAAATGTTGATTGTAGGTGTCAAGAGTAAACTTGTCTTCGTTTGATGCTACACCTAAATTTTGAACCCGGGTTAGTGTGATAGTGATAGCTAAGAAAATTACAAATCAAGCAAACAATCGATTTTCGTTACCTTACTCCTTTTTTGCTTTTAGCCCCTTCAATACTTTTCAATGTCGTGAAATAGTTCTTTAGAGTAAAATTGACATGAAAAATGATTTCGACTTTTTAAAAGCGATCTTTGTCTTATATAGAAAGCGCTATGAGTGAGTATAAAATTGGGCAATGCAGGAATATCATTGAAACAGTATTTGGAAGAGTAAATGTACTAAATTTTAATACTGTTAAAAAAACCGTTATGTTTTAAACGTTGAAATTTGGAGGAAAATCCAGAATATTTATACATTTTCAACATAACTGAAAACTAGCAAAACAGCTCTCAAAATGAATGCTGAAAAATCCAACAAAAGTTATTTTGCTGGAAAGATTGCTGGATGTACAGCACAAAAAAAAAATCAGCTGTCAGCATAAAATTTGGTGTGTAGCGGATGAATGATGGAAAATAAATGTCTGCTGACCATTGCAACAAAACAAACGTCGTGCAAAGTGTCTAATGTTTACAGCACTATCCAGGACAATTTGCAAGACTTGAATACCTAATCTATTGAAAAAAATAGTGAATAACTTCTGTTAATACTTAAAAAGTGTTTTAAACCACTAAACTAGACATCATATGACTAAAAAATTGTATGAACTTTTGTAGATATGATCAAAATTCCTAAATATTATGGAGGCCTTAGCATTCATGTAAGTTATTCATACATTGCTAATTCCCTGGTCCATTGAAACTCATTGCAATCACAGCTTTGTACACTTTTTGAACGAAAACATTTCAAATGATTAAATGACAAAACAGTTCTAACAGGAAGCTTATGTGGTTTTGCTCTACCTGACCCAGAGATGTTCTGGAATAACTTTGTTCACAATACTCAAAATCTATACTCTCCATTACTCTAAATCTATAACTTATAGTGAAGCGATCCTCAAAAAAAAAAGAAAGCTATTGACTTAAACTGTTCGGACAAATCGATCTGAATGCACAGATACCGGACAACCCGGGCTTGAAAGTATAAAATAAACAAAAATAATGGCGTTTTCAGAATGTTCGTGTCTGCCCCAGGTCATTTTTTAAAAATATACTTGAACTTTTTGCATATTTTATTTAAAAATCTAATCTAATCAATAAACCGGACACAGCGTTTTATATTCAGGACAGCGGATTCATGTGCCATATAATGTTTAAAACGTTAAGTCCAATATGAAGAGTTGTAATAAGATTTGCAGGAAGCCCTCCCCCTTTTTTTGCACCCTTCCCGTTTTTAAAGTATCGCAAATGATGGAATATTTGATATACAGGGGGTTGTCAAAATAACTGGGACAGGCAAAAATTGGGCCAACTTTGGAATGCTGTAACATTGACAAAAATTGACCGATTTCAATTCTTTAAGAAGTAATGGACGGGTCAACTAATCTAGTTTTGAGGTGAATCCACGGAGATGAACTATGACCACCGGATACCGGTGATAATCCGGATTTCCGGAAGCATGTCTTATTGCAGTAAAAATTATGACATGTTTTAGTAAAGGTCTCGGTAAAAATTCAAAATTTTACTACACATGGAGATAGAAGATCAAATTCTGAAGCGATTGGTGCGCCAAGTATTAAGATCGATCCAGAAACAACCAAGATATGGCCATTTCCCCGGAATCGGTGCCGGTAGTGGATCCGAATTGGGATCAAACAATTTTATTCACTTCAAAATATTGTCGCGCAATATTGTTTTCTCCCAAGCTTATCATAAATCCTCTTCTTTCTTTCTGGCGTTACGTCCCAACTAGTACAGAGCCTGCTTCTCAGATTAGTGTTCTTATGAGCACTTCCACAGTTATTAACTGAGAGCTTACTGTGCCAATGACCATTTTTGCATGCGTATATCGTGTGGCAGGTACGGAAG
This sequence comes from Aedes aegypti, assembly GCF_002204515.2. NCBI lineage: Eukaryota > Metazoa > Arthropoda > Insecta > Diptera > Culicidae > Aedes > Aedes aegypti. Next base: position 23,513 of record NW_018735481.1, on the reverse strand, counting down.
ATACTCTATGCCCTGGGAATTCGAGAAAATTTCCTTTACGAAAAGTCCTCGACCAGTGGGATTCAAACCCACGACCCTCAGCATGGTCATGCTGATAGCTGCGCGTTTACCGCTACGGCTATCTGGGCCCCTATTATAAATTAAAAAAGAGTCTTGTACAGATTTGGCCACTCATGGCGCCGCCAAGTGCCCGAGGGAACCTTGCATAGGGGACAGTAGTTGATAGTTGACTACAGTGACTACTTCCGGGACCACCGGATGTTCCAGAGGGAACCTGTAATTAGGGACAATTTGAAATTGAACTCCAATACATATCGTGCGATGGTTCATTTTTCATGTCTTGTGCTAAATAGGGCTATTGTAGACCTTTAGTGATATTTGACTACAGTGGCCACTTTTGTGACCACCGGATATCCCTGAGGGAGGGCTGTGATGTCCCCAATGACAGATTCCTCCGGGAAATTCCGGTGGTCTTAAAAGTGGCCACTGTAGTCAAATATCCACTTAAGGTCTACAATAGCCCCTATTTAGCACGAGACATAAAAAATGAACCGTCGCACGATATGTATTGGAGTTCAATTTCAATTTTCCCTAATTACAGGTTCCCTCTGGAACATCCGGTGGTCTCAAAAGTGGCCACAATATTTAAATATACACATTGAGTCTACAGTTGCCCTATTTACGACAAGACATGAAGAACGAACTGTCGCATGATATGTTTTGTGTCGAAATCGAAATGTGGCTTCCTTAGGGAACTATAGGAGGTCCCCAAAGTGGCCATTCTAGTTAAATATCCATTTTCGGTCTAAAGTTGATCTATTCATGACTAGACATGAAGAATGAGCCGTTGCACGATGAGTATTGGAGCTCAATTCCAATTGTCCCCGATCATAGGTTCCCTAGGAGACACCCGGTGGTCCCAAAGTGGCCAATTCAAATAAATTCCCATTTTGAGTCTACAGTTACTTTATTTACGACAAGGCATGAAGAAAGAGCCGTCGCATGATATGTTTTGGTGTAAGAACAGAAATGTCCCCAATGACAGGTTCCTCCGGGAAATTCCGGTGGTCCCAAAAGTGGCCACTGTAGTCAATTATCCATTTTAGGTCTGCATTAGCCCTATTTAGCACGAGACATAAAAATGAACCGTCGCACGATATGTATTGGAGTTCAATTTCAATTGTCCCTAATTACAGGTTCCCTCGGGGACATCCGGTGGTCCCGGAAGTAGTCACTGTAGTCAACTATCCGTTTTGAGTCTACAGTTGCCCTATTTACGACAAGACATGAAGAATGAGCCGTCGCATGATATGCTTTGGTGTCGAAATCGAAATGTCCCCTATGCAAGGTTCCCCCCGGGGCACTTGGCGGCGCCATAAGTGGCCAAATCTGTACAAGGACTCTTTCTCGATTTATGATAGGGTATTTTATGATAAGCTAGGGAGAAAACAATATTTGCGCGACATATTTTGAGTGAATAAATTGTTTGATCCCCAATTCGGATCCACTACCGGCACCGATTCCGGGGAAATGGCCATAATCTTGGTTTGTTTCTGGATCGATCTTAATACTTGGCGCACCAACGCTTTCAGAATTTGATCTTCTATCTCCATGTGTAGTAAAATTTTGAATTTTTAGCCGAGACCTTTACTAAAAACATGGTCATAATTTTACTGCATAAGACATGCTCCGGAAATCCGGATTATCACCGGTATCCGGTGGTCATAGTTCATCTCCGTGGATTCACCTCAAAAACTAGATTAGTTGACCCGTCCATTAACTTTCTTAAAGAATTGAAATCGGTCAATTTTTGTCAAAGTTACAGCATTCCAAAGTTGGCCCAATTTTTGCCTGTCCCAGTTATTTTGACAACCCCTGTACATCAAATATTCCATCATTTGCGATACTTTAAAAATGGGGAGGGTGCAAAAAAAAGGGGGAGGGCTTCCTGCAAATCTTATTACAACTCTTCATATTGGACTTAACGTTTTAAACATTATATGGCACATGAATTCCGCTGTCCTGAATATAAAACGCTGTGTCGGTTTATTGATTAGATTAGATTTTTTAAATAAAAAATGCAAAAAGTTCAAGTATATTTTAAAAATGACCTGGGGCAGACACGAACATTCTGAAAACGCCATTATTTTTGTTTATTTTTATATTTTCAAGCCCGGGTTGTCCGGTCTCTGTGCATTCAGATCGACTTTTTTTTGTCGAACAGTGTTATTTAATTGTATATTCAAAATGTAACTTTCTTGCATTGTTACCAATTATGTTTTCTGATTGTATCAGTAGAAACATACATTGTTGGTGCAATTTTGCTACTATTTCTAAGTAACAATTTCATTCTTTAAAACGTGATTATTGAATTCATACGCCCTGTATAGTTTAGATGTTCCTAAATTACGACAAATTTGTTAAACGAAATTATGTCATCCCATGTTTCAGGATGTTTCAGACAAACCGCACCATACTACGAATAACTGATATTGTCGGTAAGGATCCTACCATTTGTGATTTATTGAAAAAGCATAGCTTACCATCTAAATTAAACCAAGATCTAAGATATCAATTGTTGTTGTTCTTGATTGTTGACACAGCCTTGTTAGGTCTAAAGATCGATCGCAATCGTGTACTGAGTACGCGCAGTCTGAAAAAAGCACGCTTGCTATGCACAGCGCAAGCGTGGTACTGTTGAAGGTGGCTGAGAGCGCGATAGGCTTCTGAGTTAATCTGAGAAGATAATAATATTTTTGGTCGTTCTAGTTCACATGCATTAGACCAGTTATTGATTAGAGAGTATGATATATCAAACTTCATAGCAATAACACGCCTATAATGAGTGTATTCCACGGCTATTGTTCATTGGCAAAAAATGGAATTCTTCGTTGAAGTGAAAGCGCCTATAATTCTGTTCAAAATGACCTTTTCAAAAAGTTTACTGATGGAGGAAAGGAAGCTGATTGTATGATAAGCTTGAAGCTTCTACAGGATTTGGATCCGATTTTAAAATAGGTACAACCTTGGCTGTTTCCATTTGTCTGAAAAATATGCCAACTGTAAACATTTGTCAATAAATAATAATAATAAGCTACTTTCTGAAAGTTTTTTGATAATAGTTCGAACTTTTTCCAAATTAATTTCCCAGTTAGGTCATGGGTTCGATTCCCAGCCCCTCCACAAAAAACCCGTCCAGCCACCAGAAGACGCCTCACGGAAAACCGTGCTTTTGGGGAGCACATCCATCCTCCGTCAGTATCAGATGGTAACTGAGACAAACTGACCCTCTTCGCAGGCAGCTTAGCGCTCACTAACAACAGAGCTATCTCCTACCTGTTCGGTGTGAGAGTAAAGAGTAGGAGAGAGTGAAAGTTATGTAAATATAGTTGAGTTAAAAATAGATCTGTATCGGTAAAGAAGCTACAGATCACCTGACTCCCGGCACAGTAGTGGCTACGAGCACAGAGTGCCTAAAAAAAATAATAATTTCCAGTAATTTTTGAAAACGTTCTCTTGATTGGAAATGCTTTCGAAATCCTGAGTAACTTGATTTTCTATTGAAACTAGTGATCCTAAATTAAAATTGTGCGCTTCCAAACTCCCACAGCTAGTTTTTTGAGCTTTTTTGCAATTAGTTAGTAATAATTTGTTTTCCTATTTTTTTTTTTTTTAATTTTAGATGATTTCTTGAAAAGGCTTAGAGCAAGGGTCCAATTCAGAAATTTTATTTACAAAATTCTTGTTTTCTTAATTAAGTTAAACGGTTTTTATTAACTTCTTTTAGCAGATCCTGCCTCATAATTTTCATAGCAAGGTCGCGAGTGCGTTGGAAACTGCCTGACCAATGAACGTTTTTCTATTGATTTTGAAATGTTTTGTAGGCATGAATGTACTCATAAACAGTTTTGTTTTTGCAATATGTTAAAATTTGGGAATGAAAGATCAGATGGCTCTTAAGTGTTTTTCAAATGGATCCGACTAAACCTACAAACTGTGAAAAATACTTCTTTTTTTTAGGTTTTATTGTAGGCATCACCATAATATCTCTTAAAAATAATGTAAAATTTAAACAATAACTAATTTATTACAATTCACAGTTCATGTCAAAACCAGCTGATTTTGTAAAAATTGCGCAAGCTTTTTGTATGTGATAACTTTTAAATTAGAACACATTTCTAGCCTCAAGTATGATCCAATTTCAACAAATATCAATGCTCATATGAGACGCCATCCAAATAACCCCAAACAATAAGTCTCATTATTAGATAAAAATAACTCCACTTCCACCGTATTGCCCCATCCTTATCTTCGATGTTTGTTTAAGTTCTCTTCTTTACGACAAGCGCAGCACTTACTCACTTGATTTGGTATTCGAGCTAGCACCCCGAAACAGCCGCACAATAGACCCACTACTATTCACACAATCGATGAGCTCATATATATTGGCCACACATGTGTTTACTCACTTGGCGCGGCGCCCTATCTCGATCTTGGACCAAACAAATCAAAATTATCGGAAAGGCGAGAGAGAACGGTGAGCCGGCCGGGCGAAATGCTAGATATTGGTAAGTGGCCATAAAAATACGAAGCTCAATAACATAAACCAATCGATCAATTCGGCGAGCGAGCGCGCCGCGACTGAAAGCCCGAGAATTTTTACCGTGAGCATTTTTCCCCGAATGGGTAATTGTGGACTCGTTGTCCCGTGATAACAACCCGCGGCTGCGATTTCGTCGCGATACGATATCTACACAATAAATACCCTCCCGCGGGCCGAAGCGTTCGAGCCGTTGCACAGTGGGCAAGAAATGGACTTGAAAGCGCAAGTTTAAGTTATAATATTGATATTCTCAAATAAAAATCACGAATACTGCGGAATACGTTTTCGTCTCAAGCATTAAAATACTGCTGGTTAACTTAAATAAGGTTGCAGAATCCATTGCTGTTTTTCATAAATATTCATTAGCACATCTAGTTTTTGAGATATTGACTGTTGAAAATGCAATATTTTACTATGTATGCCAACTTGGCATGCAAGTATGGCAAGCTTGTATGGCAATTTATTCGCTTAATTTGCCGCAAAAATTCGAACTTAATGCGTATAACAATACTTATAAACAAAGTTCATGATACTTTCGATGCTCAAAAGTTATTTTTGATGGTTTAGAGAAGTATTCTAAAGAAAAGAGAAACGAAGAATTTTATTTTAAGACTAGAAGCATGTTGAATAAAATTGAATTAATCTAAATTTTCTCGAATTAAATCGAAATTTCAACCAAATAATATCAAAATGAAAATCGAAAGTCCTATTTTGTAATGCTTGGTGAATTAAATGGATTACAAATAAATTTGATAAATCATACCTTAAATTTAATCTAAACACCCATGAAACCAGTGTTTTATACAACTTTTACGACATGAATTGTGACGTGCTGGCACATTTATGAGAACGGCATCAGATTCAGCGATCCTAAATCTACTAGATGCACATAAGTTGATACATGAGACACGCAAAAATGCCATTTGTATTGCCATTTATTTACTCCGCATATTGTAGTAAATGTTTTCGAAATGTTTTATGTTTTGCAATATATTTTTTTAAGATGTAAATATAGTTTAAGAAACATAACATGAATTTTGTTGCAAAAAAACGGGCTTGGGCGTCTAATGGCTACCGCTTCTGCTTTCATAAGCAGAAGGTCATGGGTTCAATCCCAAACCCGTCCTTTTCCTTGTACTTTGTAGTTGTATCTGAAGATTGGGCAAAACGGCTCATTTTAGTAAACGGATCCGATGCGAATCGCTTATTTTAGTGAACCGAATCTTTAGAACAGTTCAGTAAGCTCAGCGGCTCGCAAAGGAAGAGCGAACTGACTGAACTGTGCGAACGGAAAAAAAAGAACGATTCAATCCCTGTTGCGCGACATGCGTCGTACTCTCAAGTATTTCGCTCTCTCATTCTTCGTACATTCTATCATCAAAAATTCTCGACATACTCTGTCGATTTCCCTTACAAAAACGAAAGAAGCAAAATGTGCTTTGCCGTTTCAAGTGGGCACTTTTTATCTATCTTTTCTTTACATGTGTGCCGTGCCGCGCAAAGTAAGAAACGTGTCACTTATTTTAATAAAGCCGAAAGATGTACAAAAGAGAATAGGGGGAGAATCGGAGGCTTGCTCAGGAATTAATGTAGTGATTATTTCCCATGGAATTCCTTCGGAAATATTCCTAAGGAATTCGTAAGAGAATTTTGTTTTTAGATATCTCAAAAACACAAAGCTGATTTTTACCAAATATAACCACAGAAATTTAACTCAGTAATCGTCAGGCATTCTCTTTGCATATTCCGGATATAGTTCAAGAAAGCCTCAAGTCCTGCAGGATTTTATCAAGTGATTCTTCCATCGATGTTCACATACTCTAAGGCTTACGTTTAAGACTTCTTTTAAAAAATTCAACCAGAAGTTTCTCAAAGATGCCTACAGGGATTTATTAAAAATTGTCCTTCATATATCTTTGAGATTTTCAACAAGGATTTTTCTAGGATATCTCCAGGAATTTTTCAGAGCTTTCTTAGTAATTCTTTAAGATTTGTCAAAAAAGTCTAAGTTTTGTCCAGGTATTCTTCCAAGAATTTTTCTGTGGGAATGTGAATGTATCTTTTTTAAAATTTTTAAAAATGTTCGAAAAATTTGAGAGGGGTTTCTAAAATTTTGAAGTTAATTTCTGATGAATCTTGTGTAAGTTATAAAGTCACTTTGATGACTACGTTTACTAAAAGAACTCATAGACCCTTGATGAATTTTTAAAAAAAGTTTGTAGGTAAATTGTTGGGATATTTGAAAAAAAAAAGCAAAAAAAAAATATGTAGGGTTTCTGAGACGAAATAAGAATGGAACCCAATTAAACTTCTGTAAGTTCCCATTTTTTGAGAAATGTTTGGAAAACTGAAGTTGTTCGATGAGATTCTGGAGAAATTTTTAGAAAAAAAAAAAATCTGGAAGAATTTCTATGATGAAACAAAGGGTCGAGTTCGGGGAAATAGATTTTCTCGAATGGCCCTCGAGAATATTTTGAAAAAAAACCTTTGGAGTTAACCGTGGATGAAATTAACGTAACATTCTTGTCGGGTTTTCTTAAAAAAAAAATTTGAACGATTTCTTTCAAAAACTCTGGAATTAACCTTTGCGGTTTTCTTGGAAGAAAGTCTTTGAAAATCTTTGGAAAATCAACTGGAAAACTCGGTTTGAAGGATTAATGGAAAATGTCATAGAGGAAGTCCCAAAAAAAGTATTTGTAAAAATAAAGTAATCCTTGGGGCCTTCCTTAGCGAGTGGTTAGAGTCCGCGGCTACAAAGCAAAGCCATGCTGAAGTTCTCTGGGTCGATTCCCGGTACGGTCCAGGATCTTTTCGTAAATGGGAAATTTCCTTGACTTCCCTGGGCATAGAGTATCATCGTACCTGCCACACGATATACGAATGCAAAAATGGCAAATTCGGCAAAGAAAGCTCTCAGTTAATAACCGTGGAAGTGCTCATAAGAACACTAAGCTGAGAAGCAGGCTCTGTCCCAGCGAGGACGTTTATGCCTAGAAGAAGAAGAAGTAATCCCTGAGAAAATTACTGGAGATAGTAACGCAGAAGTGCTCAACAATTTCCTGGAGCAAATTCTGAATAAATCATTCAAAAAATTCTTTGAAAAATCGCTGGCCGAATATCTAAAAGAATTGGTAGAGGAATCTCTGTAGAAATCCTTCGAAGTATCCCTTATGGCATCTCTGGAGAAACCACTAGGATAATTCCCGAAGCTTTTCCTCGAGAAAACTAAGATGAAATTTTTAAATAATTAGTGGAAAAGTCTCGTAACAGTCTCTGAAGGTTTCTCCTACATAATTTTGCATCAGAATTCAGTGTAAGCAAGTTGTGGAAAAAAGACACTTTAAAAAACGGTTTGGTTAAAAAAAAATAAAGACTTCAGAGACCTTCCATCAAATATAGACGCTTGCATTAAAATAGAGACTAAGTCTTTAAAAAGGGACCTGCTATCAGCTCTAACATTCATAAATTGATTGTTTAGACGTTTTAAAGTGTAAGTTGTATCTATTCCAAATAACTGTCCCAACATCGGTTTTCCAGTTTTTGAAATTTCGAATAATTTTAAAAATCTGCGAATCCATTACTGATCAAATATAAATCATACCCGAATTGAGAATTTCATACACGAAAAGATCCTCACTGAATAGCTCAAGGAACATTTTGAAAGCGGCGCAGCAGAAATTTTTTTGGGTGTTTCGACGTGAAAATCCTTTGTCATGAACATATTTTACCATGAATTACTGGCTTAAAGAAATTTCCCTGATTGTAATCGAAATTCTCTGAGAATTCCAGGTTTTTTCCAGGTTTAACAAAATTCCCTCATAATTCCAGGATTTCTAGGTTTTTTCAGATAGTATAAACCCTCTTATATTGTTCCATCATTATATCACGCCTTTCCTTACGCCTGACACATATGCAGTCTGCAAACCAAAAAGCAAGCCTTCTTCTTCTTCCTTCTGGCGTTGCGTCCCAACTGGGACAAAGCCTGCCTCTCAGATTAGTGTTCTTATGAGCACTTCCACAGTTATTAACTGAGATCTTTCTATGCCAAATGAACATTTTTGCATGTGTATATCGTATGACAGGTACGAAGATACTCTATGCCCTGGGAAGTCGAAAATTTCCAATCCGAAAAGATCCTCGACCGGTGGGATTCGAACCCACGACCCTCAGCTTGGTTTTGCTGAATAGCTGCGCGTTTACCGATACGGCTAATCTGGGCACCACATGATCAGATTCAAAAAGCAAGCCTCTCTGCCATAAAATTACTATACCCATATGCTTTCCGGCATGACCTGGCGTAGATGCAGGGGTATATTCGTTCTACTGTGGGCAAGTTGAAAAAAGACATAAATTCCTCCCCCTTCTTCTCATTGGTCTACATTCCGACGTGGCAGGCACCATTGTTGCCTAAAAGTAGAAGATCGCCAGCACTTATACACTGAGGGTGTCTGTTAGTCCCAAGCAGTTATCTGGTTAGTTCCTTGTGTAAGTGCAACTGATCTGTCAATATTGGAGTAGCAACCCCCGGCTTCCAATCAAGCTCAAGCTAAAGCTTAATATGAATTTTGTGCAAATATTATTCCACTTTTTCAACTTGATTTTTTTTTTGCAGTTTATCAATATCCAAAGCAAAGTTGATCTGTGAAAAAAAAAAACTTCAAGGACTTGGAAAAAATTCAATGAAAAACATAAAAAACGTTTATATTATCCATATATCTGGATTATTTGTTTTAGTATGGTTTCATTCCGTAGCGGTAAACGCGCAGCTATTCAGCAAGACCAAGCTGAGGGTCGTGGGTTCGAATCCCACCGGTCGAGGATCTTTTAGGGTTGGAAGTTTTCTCGACTTCCCAGGGCATAGAGTATCTTCGTACCTGCCACACGATATACGCATGCAAAAATGGTCATTGGCATAGTAAGCTCTCAGTTAATAACTGTGGAAGTGCTCATAAGAACACTAAGCTGAGAAGCAGGCTCTGTCCCAGTGGGGACGTAACGCCAGAAAAAGAAGAAAGAAGATGGTTCCATTAGTCTATACAGAGTCATGGGACATCAAGATTTCACCAGGCTTCGGACTATTTAACGATCATTGACACACGAGCCATAATGTTATCCCATTTATCCGCCTGCATTCACACAACACGCATAACACGAATCGTTTGTGAAAGATACATAGCCACGAATGAAAAAAAAGGCATACATACACAATCCACTATTTGGCGCAGATCACTGTGTGTCACAACCAGGGATGAGAAATGTACTGTAGCAAACATTTACCACCTCGACATTCACATTTTTCAACACGACCATCAAAATCCGAAGCAAACTATGACCGTTCAAAACAAAAAAATGTCACGGCTCTTCAAAACTGTAATCTTCTTCTTCGCAACGTTTTTTCAAACCCGAATGCGAAATGACTCGAGCACAGTGGTGACACGATTTTTCCGGTTTTCGGGGTTTTGCATTTTTGCTCAATAAAGGCAGCATGAAATTGAACTTGTTTATATGTATCGCAACGGAATGATTGTGCTCTTGCTGTTAACGCTAATAGATATCAATTAGTTGAAAACACAAGCGAAATATTAGCGATTGAATTATTTTACATTTTTTCCAATCATTCACCTCGAGATGGCTGCCCGAAAACGGTCATAGTGGAGAGACAAAAACAGTCAAGCAGTGTGTGAACCGTTGGCAGCGCAACACATGATGGTATTGATGCTGCTTCTGCTTTGTGTTTTGGTTGACTGGCAGAATCGATGAACTGTGGCAAATTGTGATCACAGTTCTCAAGCCTGGTCACAACTTGTAACATTCGCTGACACACTCTCATTCTGATCAAGAAACAGAGGCGAATACCCAAGTAACCAAATAGGGCTTTTATAGAACTAACCTGCCAAATAGGGTTTTTATAGAACTGACAATTATGGGCTGCAAAATGGTGAGTCGACGGAGTCCTCACAAGTTCCTACCTCATGCTTCCACGGGTCGACGGATGACAAATGACCGCCAGCTAAGAGTTGCGTGCTTAGCTGGTAGTGCAGCCTGGGTCCTGTAGTCCTTCTGACTTCAGCTAGATTGAGGAGGTACGTCCACCAAGCGTCTGTTCACCAAGGAGGTGCTGCTCAAACAGCGTCTGTCTGGCATACAGCGGCTGAATAAGAAATGCTCTTCCCCGGAAGCTACACCTAAGATGGCAGCCCCATCACGGCGGATAGGGAACCTTAGGCTAACAACCTACTGTCCCCGAAACATCAAAAAATGTTCAAGAAACCGATAGAGAAAGATTACGAAACGACAGCCGTATAACAGCCCTATAATCCCAAAAAGGCGAATTAGCTGGCTAGTGTTTACTTGGGTATATTCCATTTTCTGTGCTATGTTTATAACCAAACGGATCTTCTATGATCCAACAGATTATAATTGAGTTGTTTAAGGTTGCATAACTAGAAAATATGAAAGTCGGGTACCAATTTTATGCCAGACATAAATCACCCGAATTGCTCGATACCGTTGTAGTCTGTAAGAGTAGCTGATCTTGAACTCTCTCTCGTCGCGTGCCAAACGAGAGAGTGAATATCAACATTCATAGGGCTCCCGGATCGAGATGTAACACGAACTGTTATAGTTCACGAACTGTTACACTTTCTGAATATGGCTCGATCGACTTATTCGGATCAAAATCCAAACTCTGCAGGGACATGATCAGAATCAAAATCAGCGTGCGTAGCCAGTTAGCTACAAAGCCGACTAGAGCCGGTTAAGGCCAAATCAATTTGTTTCTAGAAGAGTAAAAACAAGTACGGCTATCAGGGTATTGAATTGAAAAATATCCTGAAGAGCACTCATCAAATAAAATGCTGCCGTTGGAATTTCTTTACGAATTATTCTTTGAGCGATGTTTGGCATTAAAGTCACCAATGACAATAAAAAATGACTTATTACGAGTCAATCTCCGCAAGTCAGTTTGAAGCAATTTACCTTGCTACCCAGCGCATTGAGAACGTAAATAGGCAGCTATGAAAGTATATGTACCAAGTTTCAACAGAAATACCCATAGTTTCAAAAACTTTGATATCAAGTGACGAAAAAAGATGATGTTTTATTTGCTTATGCATGATGATAGCAACTCCCCCACATGCCCCATCAAGTCGATCATTACAATAAACAAAAAAGTTTGGATCCAGGTTTCAAATGAGTTTCAGTAATAATGCGATTAGCTGTTAGAAAATTTGCTCCTTAAATAATTACGTTTTGAACCAACGGCTTCCGAAAATTGCGAGTTTTGGTCGGTTTTTTGACTACTGTGCGAGCCAATGAAAAGGCTTATTAAAATTCGAATTAGCTCGATATAGTGGCGCGTGGAGGAGACAAAGGGGAAGTTTGTCTTATCGTCGCGGTGTCAGCTGGGCGGCATGAATGGAACGACGGTTGAGAGTGGAGGGGAGGTGCGGAGAAAAATTGATTTCCGCTGATGATGGATTAGATGATGGGATTTTTCGCGTGGCAGCAAAAGCGCTCGGAGTGCGGGGCTGAGAGGTAAACAAAGGAAAACCGGAATGTTGAGGAAGGTGAGCGCGTAATGAAATATGGCCCGCGCCCCCTTTGGCTGAAGACGGCCGTAAGCCAATGATAACACTTAATTTGGGCAAATTTAGCAATTGGATGCGATCAATTGTGATTTATGAGTGTTGGCGTCTTGTAAGGGGAGGTTGTGGGAGGAGGACGAAGAAATGCCGTGTATTGCTATCTACTGCAGGCAGGCGGAAATCGGGTGACTGAATTAGGTTCATGAAGCGGAGTTTGATTGAGTGGCTGGCTGGGGCTTATGTGGCTAATTGTATTGAAAGAAGAATACCTTGGGAGCGGAACCGAGCAACAGTGAGTCATCAAATGAGAATTTTATGATTACATATTTTTTATAAATTTCGAGGAGAAAGGATTTTTAATGAAATATCTTGAAAGTCATTTTTGGAGGGGCCATTTTGAGTTTTGTTCAGTAGCTCTGGAACTTGGTTCTGGAATACAAATTGATCTTTTTAAGAAAGCATTGTCTTGTGGCTCAAAACTGCAAATTTGAAGAAAATACTCATCATAAGAAATACAGTATGGCCCATAAAAAAATGCGAAAATGGTCATATCATGTTTTATGGTAGTTTTTACATAGAAAATGCGAATGAAACATAAATATTATTCATTATTTGTATTGTTTAATCTATTTAGATTCAGCGTTTCGCTTTTAATATAATTTTTATCTGTTACTTTCACCTTACCAGAGAGGAATTGGAAGCATTCCTTCAAATTTTATCATGCGGACGTCGAGTTCAATATATATATGTTCAATATATATATGTGTGATGAAAGCAGGGTGTCCATTCAAAATCAGTTTTCTGATTCCCGGATTTTTCCCGAACGTTCAAAAAATTAGAAAGCGGGTGACAATCCTTCGGATGATCGTCCTGCGCCTTGCATAAAATGTGAACAAATTTGGAGGACTTGAACTAATTAATTTATTAATTATTTTTATTTAAATTTATAGAATACCGTGAGCTTAAAACGGTTTAAATTTGAATTTTGAAAGGGTTTTGGACAAAGAGATTTAAAATATTGGTTGAAGTATCTAAAACACCGTCCACCAATTCATAGGAAGTTCAGCAAGATTTTAGAATTCTATAAACAAATTTCGGCTCTGTGTATCTAAACTTCCACAAAATAGCAAAGTTCAATAGCCAAGCCATTTAACTTTTAAGAATGCCTTCGGAAATGTGTTCGACATGCACTAGTTCTTGGAAAAATTTTTGATCTAGTAAAATTCATGTTTAATTCAAGGAAATACTTTTTAACAGAAACGATATCTTCAATCACATTTTATTGTTATCCTATGAATCTGGCGAAACATGTGCTGCAGTTTACATGAATCTAAGATTACATCTTCCAAGTAATCTTTAAAATATTTGGTCAAGAATCTCGTCGAAAAACTGGCCAAGAGTACATAAATGACCTTGCTGTTGATTTATCCATCGAAGATCTTGCCATGGAATTTGTTAAAAAATGTGTGAAGAATTCGGAGCAGAGTGTGCCTATAAAAAATATGTAAATCTTGTACGGTGCGCATAAAAGCTAGGTCACAGAGCTAGGCATACGGAACAACTATAAACTTCCAATCAGTAGAGAAAAACTCCTGGAAATTTAAAATGCATCAACTCTGAAGAAATAAATCCGGGCAAAATTCTTTCATCAAAATGTTTTACATGCCTGAGTTGTGGAACAAATTTCAATAAAGAAAAATGCTTTATTCATTTTTGGGGGATTTCGAGAGTTCGGGAGTAAGTTTACGATGATAAAGAAAGATTATTAAGCAGAAAAATTGCAGATAAATTTCTAAACGTTCATGTGAATCGAGAAATTAAAATAGAAGAGGAAAAATACCATTAAAAATATATTAAAACTTAACCCTTACTCACTTGCAAGGTAGCTTTATCCAAGCCTTTTTATTGTTTTCGATGAACTCAAAAAAAAACGGAATGAAGTGATTATTGGGCTATAATCTTGGCTATAATAATTAGATATTGTTATGATATAATAATCTAGACTAAATATTTTCCAATAATTGAAGTATCCAAAACAACCGTATCATTAACGCCAACTTCAACTTTTTAAAAAATACTCAAGTCGCTATAACTTCTTTGTTTCTCAATATGTTTACAAGATCAATGATTAAAATCGACACAGATTCTAAAAGTAGAATAGTTTCTTTTTTAAACTTGTGAAAAAATGATGCATATAATAATATAAAATACTGATCTAGTTTCTTGGTGAATTATAATACGAATAATTTTTAACAAGTTACTAACAAATATGATAAAAAAATGTTGGTGGAAATGTCAGAGATGCTTCAGGCTTCTTTGTTGAGTTTTTTCGAAAAGATCAAAGATCCTTTAGGGCTATTCTGCCTAGATTTCTCCAGAAATCCATCTAAATAAACTCAGCAGGTCTGACAGGAATTAGGTTGACATTTTAAAACTATATCAGAATTTTTGTCACAAAACACAGCAAATAAATTCCAGATATTCTATCAGAATCTCTGTGCACTATTCACCTCTCCAGACACTTTGATATACTGATAAAAAATGTTTTCATTAGAATATTAAAAACCAATAAATCATCAGTATTCTGTTGTTAAAGTTTATGAAACGTATCTATCAATGACTATCGTTGATTTATAATTGAATCACAAAAATAGTGACTTTAATGATCATTTTTCTGAAAAAAAGTGAATTTAGTGATTTTTTGTTGGGGCTGTCCATAAATGACGTAGCATTTTTCACTGATTTTTTACACCCCCTCCCCCCTCGTTGCATTTCGTCACAAATGCTGGTACTCCCCCCTGGAAAATACGTAGCATATCAAGCACCCCTCCCCCCCCTCCTCTCTATTTTTTTATTTGTTTTCCGTAGTGACTGGGTTGAAGCAAAAAATTGGAATTGAGAAGTTCAATACAAAGTTTGATAATAATGACTATTTCAGTAAGGATCATCTAATCTATCAGTTTTATATACAGTTGAGTTCAGAATATTAGTAGTGACAGCCGACAAAATGCTCAACTTTGGCATGATGTAACTTTGTTTCCATATGAGCAATGGGCATGAAATTTTGGCAGTGAACTACAAATATGCTCAATTTTATTATAACAAAATTTGAAAATTTTCATACTACCGGCTAAAAAGTTAAGCACCAGTTGAAATCGCTCAAAATAATAGTAGTTTTTCTTTTGTGAATTTTCGTTCAGCAACAACTTTGTTAAAAAATTGTATTGTTCATACATTCAAAGCTTGGGTGGAAATGGTTGAGACGATGAGTAAAGAAAAATTCAAAAACCTAAAATACAGCAGATATTTAAATTATTAAAACTACTATTATTTTGAGCGATTTCACCTGGTGCTTAACTTTTCAGCCGGTAGTGTGAAAATTTTCAAATCTTGTGGTAATGAAATTGAGTATATTTGTAGTTTACTGCCAAAATTTCATGCCAATTGCTCATATGGATACAAAGTTACAGCATGCCAAAGTTGAGCATTTTGTATGAAAATCGGCTTTCACTACTATTATTCTGAACACAACTGTACATTAGCGTTCATAAGTATTGGAAAACAGTTTTAAATAAACATTTTCCTTGATTTTGGTTTCCAGTTTCATATTACTTTTTCTGTTGTTACCATGAAAAACAAGTTTACTATAGCAGCTCGTTACTGTCGAGTTAGGGTGCAATATATTGTTAGAGGATTGTTTGTTAAATTATTCGTTGTTAGAAAATAGATTTCAATAAAGATGATCAATAAAATATATTAATTTGAAATGAATCATCGTTTGAGTTTTTACGGACTTGATTCTAAATGCTACGTCCACTAGCTAGGACCCCTCCCTCCCCCTCGTCACACTTCGTCGCAAATTCGTGAAGACCCCCTCCCCCCTAAAAAGCTACGTCATTTATGGACGACCCCTTGCAAATAGTGGCGTTTTAGTGACCAGAATGAAAAAGTGACTAAGTCACTGATAAGTGACTCGCTACCAGAGGTCTGAAATCTGCAGAAATTCATACAAAATCTCGTCAGGGGCCTCTAATGAACTGTGTCATAGTCAAACTACTACCTAATCCAGAAAAGGCTTAATCAAGAATCAATTTCATAAATATTCCCGGAAATCTGCTAAACGGAGCTTTTCATGAATTTGTCCAGAATTTCAAAAGATCCCTCAAGAAATAAGCCAAGTATGTTTTTTCGCTTAGCTTTTCATTAAAAACTACAAATCTACTAGAAATTTCAAGCAGAATCAGCCAAAGATCTTTTGTAGAATCCACTAGAAGCCTTATTAGCTATCTACTAATAACAATTTCAGTAATCTTTCAGGATTAGGATTCCAGCAAAGATCTCATTAAAAATTTGCCATGAATTTGCCATGAATCACTAAGAACCCTACTAGAAATGTTTCATAGATCTTGATTGTTAACTATATTTCTACCAAACCACCATGGTGCACCATAGCGATAGTGGGAAGCACGAGTGCATCTTCTGGAAAAAAACATTCGCCCTTTATTGTAGTGCTTGAAATTGAAAGAAACTTGAAATACTTATTTTCCCGGGGTGTTCTTCAAATTCCCGGGTATTTCCCGTATTTTTCCCGGTCATTTGTAGTTCCCGGGTTTTTCCCGGTTTTCCCGGATTTCCCGGATGGATGGACACCCTGTGAAAGCTCCTAAAACATCAACGATGGCGTGGGATTCTTCTCAGGCCTTGTCTCCAGCATACGCCCATATCAAATGATAGAATTGGTTCATACCTGGGTAATTGGAGACTTAAACATGTTTTCGAAAAAAACGGCTCATTTTGGAGAGCTTTGATTGAACCTTCATAGAAGTGTGATAAGCGGCTCCGTTTTGCTCAAAATCTATGAGCTTGTATTGATATAAGTTGTCTCTAACCGATGGGACAAATTTCATCCTCAAAAATCTGTTATAAGCGTTCGTATTTATTTTTCATTCAACCTTTACAAAAAATAAAGGCATATCAAACCTATAAGACGCAAATGCTTTATTACATTATTTAGGACAGTAAGGAAGATATGACAAAAAATGTCCTGGATAGCGAAGTTGTTTCAGAATGTACTACAATAATCAGAAATTTATTTCACTATCAAAAACAATGAAAATAATGCTTGTGGATGCAATATTCACGTTCAACCAATTTTCGCATTTTTTTTATGGGTCATACTGTATATTATCCAACAGTTTTCTTTTTTTAATCATTTTATCAGATTATTTTAAACATTACATTAATTTCTTATATCTAGGTGTTCTATGTTAGATAACACTATCATCCTTATGTGATAAAACTAAAATAGACTTTTATTACCATTTTGTTAACAACATATTAAATTTCATTTGCTGTAGCAGTTCAGAATTACACATGTGAATTGATTCCGCATGCTTATAAGAGAGAATATCAAACTGTTTGTAAATATTAAACTATTGGAATAAATTAGAATTGGAAATTAATTGGAAATTAGCGAATATAAGATATGGTCGATCATTATGACGGAACTCAAGTTTCTTCTAAGAGCTCTACTTTTTGATTTCGGAAGATGAATGCTTTATTTTCGAAATTCCCGGTATACTGGGTGAGTCCTTGTGGGAATCCTTAACTGATTCCAAAAAGAATCCTGAAAGGATTCCATTTAAATTTTGAAGGAAACTGATGAGAATGCTTTATGGATTCTAATAAGAAAATTTGGATAAGAATCGTGGAAAGATTTGATTTGAATCCTGATAAGGTTATTGTGAAAATCTAGGGAGCATTCTGTTTAAAATCCAGGAGGAATTCTGATGAAAATCAAAGCAGGTGTAGTATTCTGGCTGAGAATCTAGTAAGGATTCTAATCAGAATACTGGAAGGATTTCGGTAAAAATTCTGGAAGCATTTCGATTAGAATCCTTGAAAGACACTGATTTGAATCTTGGTAGTATTCTGTCGGGAATACCTAGAGGATTCTGATGAGAATCCGGAATGCAGGATACTCTGTTGAGAATCCAGAATGGAATTTGTGGTAAATCCTGCAAGCATTCTGTCGAGAATCCTGGAGACTCTGATGAGAATCTTAAAATAAGTGTGATGAATCCTCGAAGAGAAATATGGAAAGATTTTGATGAGAATCCTAATAGGTTTCATATGAGAATTCTGAAAGACTTCATATGAGAATCCTGTAGATATTCTGATGATAATCTTGGAACGATTCTGATGAGAATTTGGCATCAATACTGATGAATTTCTGGAAGATCTCTGATGAGTAACATGAGAAGATTCTGAAGATAATTCTCAGAGGATTCTAAAGAGAATCTTGAGAGGAGTCTTATGAGCAACCTAAGAGGATTCTGATGGGAATTTCGAGAATATTATGATAATATAATTTTGTATCAATTGAAACGAATACTAAAAAACTTAACAAGTACTTTCTAAACTTACAAATTTGATAGATAGATAAATCATAATTATTTGGGAAATTTTTAGGTTAAGACTGGCTCTTCTCTAAGCATACAATTTAAACTTCTTAGCACAAATTGTAAAATTGCCAAGAAAAATGTGATATTTTCCTGGGCAGCAGCATTCGAAATGACAGGCAACAAACGATTCAAAGGCCAACGTACACAAACTGCATTTGATTAGTTCCACCGAATCATCTTTGTTATTCCGTTTGAACCCAGAATCTAAAGGTTAACCTCCGCCTCTGCCGTCCGTGTCAACATCCTTGCTGGTGGTAACGAAAATGAAGTATGTATACCTAATTTAAGGCCCATCTGATGAGTATCTATTGTTGATGGCCTTAAGCCCTATGTCGCTCTCCGACCCGAAGTCCTTGCCCCAGCCGATTTCTATTTAAGGCAATAAACAACCGGAGGATTTCCGCACTTATTTTCCTCGCTGCTAGAGCTAGAGCAGCAGGGTGGAAAACGGTAGGAAATCATCATTACTTACGGCTTACCGGGAAAAAGCGAAGCACCAATGTATACTAGATAATTGTGCTCCTGCTCTTTGCCTTGGGAACGTCGCTCATTAAGGGCAATGGAGTGTTCCGAAGACTTAATTTAAAATACTCGAAAACCCCTCCGAGCACGAAACTGGTATCTTCAATTCATCTGGTCCTGCTGAATTGCTTTTCGATTTACATAGCAAAAATAATAATCAAATTTGACTCGCCTGTCGTCCAGCAACAGCCTACCTCTCTCATGTCTCCCCTGGCAGTCAACCGAGCCAACACCCAGCGGGGATCCTCCATTCATTCAATTATTATTATTGAGAAACACTTACCACCACGGCGACGCATCACGCTCTGGCGCACGGTGCTTCATTTATCGTTTAGTCTCTGAACAAATAGCAACCAATGCGTGGTTTATTTATTGATTATCAAAATATTACTGCTACTGTTGTTGATATTTTCAAGGAATTCTCCTACGAATCCCATTGAGGACCCTTCCAAAAGTCCATACAAAATTGTCTTCAGGATTCACCCAATCGAAATGACGAGGAAAAGAAATTCGAAAACTCAACCGCAACCGCAGTTTTGGAAACGGGTCAGATAGGGCTACTGGAAAACCTACTGGGATCCCTCCAGGAATGCCTTTGAGAATTCCTTTATGATTTTTCCAGAGATTCCTTCAGGATTTCCTCCAGGGATATCTTTTGGAACTGCTCAGAGCTTTCTGTAGTAATGTCTCAAGTGATTGCTTCACAAATTTCTCCAGAAATTTTTTCATTGATTTCTCCAGCGATTCCTCCAAGAAAATAAACAAGAGTTTACTCCAAAGATGCCTATAAGGAATCATTCAGCAATTCATCGAAATTCCTGCAGGAATATTTCCAAAGACTTCTTCAGCAACTTCTTTAGAAAATTATTCAGAGATAACCTATGAAAAATCTCTACATAGGATCCTACAAAAATTGGTCAAAGGATTTTATCAGGAATTTCCCCGAGTATTCCTCCAGAGACTCCTGTAATAATATCTGTGTGGTAATTGTCATAGATCTTGTCAGCCATCATGACAATCAAAAGCCTGTTGAAAGAAGTCCGAGAATGTAGCGTCGGATCGGACATCAAACGATCTAATAGGCATGGCACAACTTCGACGCCTCACTCCTATAGTAACGTCAGAATGGAAGATCCCGCTTGCCAACAACGATTCTGAGCTCCACAATATCTCCCGGACATCCTCAACGAAAACTTGGAAATATGATATTTTTTTCTGAAAAAAAAATCCCTAGAAAAAATCCAGGTAGTGATTCCTGTAGCGATTTCCCTGGAGGTTTCGCTGGAATAATTCCTCTTGGGGGATTCTTTGATGAATAAAGCTGTTTCTAGTAGGATCCCTAGAAGTGGAATTCCAAGAATAATTTCAGTTATAATCCCTGGAGCAATTTTTGACGAAATCTCCGGCTTAACTCCTGAAGGAATTTCGAGAGGACTACTTTGGGAAATCCTTTCATATATCCTTGGAGGAATCCATAGAGAAATTTCCGGAGAAATATCTGGAGTAATCCTTGGAGGAGTTCCTGGAGAAATCCTTGAAGACAACTCGGCAAAAACCTCTATAGAGGTTTTCATGTTGGATTCCTTGGAGGATTTCTGAAGGGGTCTCTAACACAATGGTTCCTATGATTTCATAATTTCCCCTAAGAATGAACGATTTCAAAATTTCCAAATATGAAGCCGGATCCTATTCTTGGAACTTTTGATTCACTTCGGCAGTGGTTTTTATTTTTTTTTTTTGAAAGCTACTGAGCTCATATTTAGTTACAGTCGTATTGAAGTGCTTCTTATTGCAAAATCAGACGATTTACCCGAGAAAAAAACCCATGCCAAAGAGAATCATGGAAGTGCACAAGGAGCTCTGTACCCTCTTTGATTATGAAACAATGGATATGCTTGGCAGATAAACCTGAAAGTTTCATCTTTTTTCATCATTCATCAAAGATAATGCAAGAATTCTTCCAAAATAATCTGGGGTTTACTCGAGTAGGGTAATAGCAAGTTTTAATATGGATATCTAAAAATGATATCAACTTGATAGAATACGAGATAGAAGATCTGAAAATGATATCTAAACTCTGCTCTAGGAAAACCATGATCATATCTTAGCTTTTGTAGATCTTACCAAGAGCAGCGAGCTATTCATTAGATCTGCAAATTTCAAATAATGTTATTGTTTAAAAGTTTTAGGAATAAAATTTTGATATTATTTTTAGATATGTTTTCTCTTATGTCAATCAAATCAACATCAGCACTTCGCTTCTGCTCGGATACTAAGTGCACTAGAAATCTTTCCAGGAGTCTATCAAACATTTTCCCAAAAGTTCGTAAGGTAACTTTAAAGAAGAATGTCAAACTAAAAACTCAGATAGTCGATGGTTACATAAAAAGCTATCGCAACGAATTTGTCAAACATATTCTCAAGATTACAATGACGATTTCTTCGAGAACCATTTCAAAAGATTTTCACGAGATTTGAATGAATGCATTCCACCAGAATTCACAAAGCTTAAAGATTCCATGCAGTCTTCCCAAATGAACATCGAACACGTTGGTTCAGGTGGTTTCTTACTCTCCTTGTACTCTGTTCTCGGGTTCAAACCGAAACACTCGGACCTGAACCTAAACCTGTGTAAAGTAAACATCGGTTTGAACACCGGTTCATTTGTACCTCGGTTGCAACCGCAGTCCAAATTATGATACAAACCCTCGGTTGCATCCGAGACTGAGAACGATAGCACAAAACAGAGAGACAGAAAACAGTTGAAAGCCACGCTTATAAATTTCTACTTATCGTGTCTTGTTGTATGGTATAGTTGAATCCTTCGTTTTCCCATAAAGTTAGCGCTAAATGTTACCTAAAACATTGATCGTAGTTATCTGCTTAAGTAAAAAATATATTGAAGGCTCAAATTGTTTCTTGTGATTTTTACCAAGAAATATGATCGTAGAAATTTACTCTCGTGGATTTCAACAATTTCGGTCTGTCTGCTTTGTTCCATTATTTGCAGCAAAGTTGAACAGATGTATGAATCGAGGTACACGTGTAACGGTTTTTGCCTGGTACGCTGATACAGAGACGTGTCACGGTTCAACTCAAGTTGCAAGATTTGAACTTAAGTTGAACTTTGGATTGATTCATGAGAAAACTGATTCCATGTAAAATTGGTAGCTGAATAATAGCTTATTCAGCTGATTTATGCCTCAAACAGGACTTGTACAACATTATTCAAAAATGTTTGTTAGGATAGGTTATAACTCCACCAAGGCAGCACCTCTGAATAGTGTATAATGGCTTCTTGAGAAGCCAGTTTAACAAACCGTTGGGCCGAATACATTGAAAATTTTGCCAGGAACTCTTCAAAAATCTTGACAGTATATCCATCAAGGTTTTCGCAAAAAAAATCCAGAACCTGTCGATGGTCTCATTAAGAATACTCCTGCTAATTGATCGAAGATCCACTAACTAAATGGTATGAGTGGAAACTAGTGAAGAATTCCAAATTTCTCTAGAATCCGTTCAGTCATGAAAGTTCAGAAAAAACATCGAGGAAACCGGAAAAATCTTCCAAGGATTAAGTCTTACATAGGGAGACTTACGGCTTCGGCACCATTCGACTATTATCGGCAACCAAATTTCAAACGCCAAATACACAGTATTTTTCTATCAAAACACATCAATGAAAACATTAAGATGAATTTTTGTTCTGCCCGCTTTTCCGAGACTGAACAAACAATATCGCCAGAGATGTCATCAATTCAAATGAACACGCCTCAAAATGTGACTGATTTCGAGCCGCCGAAGAGGTTCACCAGCAGATCTTATGGGAAAGTTGCCGAAGAGAATGAGGCTGCCGACAATAGTCACATTAACAAGAGATGTTCGCAGCGTTGTAAAAACGTTTCCAAAATCATTTTGACAAGTCTGTCGGTGTGAATGGATAGAGGATTGAGCAGCGCATAAATGTAAACAGACAATCACGGAATTTGTCTACTGATGTCCGAGAAAATTACAAAAGAAGCGCGGCATCGCCTTAGACTGCCGAAAATACGTAAGTTCCACTACCATGATAATTTCCCTCTGTTACCGCTAAAAACTATGTTCATTTTATTTTCAAGTTTGCGCTGAAAAACATTTAAATCTGTTGAGATAAAATTAGGCATATTATCCTCAATTGGCAGAATAGCATTACAAGTATTTTATTAGTCATTGTGTAGAGAAAAAAGCCATCTGATTCAATACTTAAAATATTTAACATCTGAACCCCACTAACAATAATCCCTTTCCAAACAAACGAGGTGAAGGATTCTAAGCATGACCATAAGCATTGATGGCCGT
>NW_018735480.1:0-49310 GCF_002204515.2 Aedes aegypti | reverse complement strand
CTCGACATCTGGTACATGAACAATTCATATCTCAAAGACATTCCGGAATCGATGGAACGTTTATCTGCGACCATTTGGATGGCTATCGATGTCTGTCTTTGTATTTTCTCCGGAAAACTCTCGGCATCTGAAATAAAATCCGGGAGTATTCACCCTGCAATGGTGTTCATATTACCCCCATCTCGTGTGGTTCATTTTACACCCAAAGAATCAACATAATCAAATCATTTGTCTAAGAATTAGGAAGATAAAAATTCTTTCAATTTCCGTCTACTTATAATAAATACCTTAAAGATATGATGTGCTACGCAGTTCAATAGATTTTTGATGATTTTAGTCATAAAAATCTTAAATTCCACGAGTTAAAATTTACATCATATGAGAAAACGGAGAGGCGTACTTTGTTTTTGTTTATTTTTCCAGCTTTCGACAGTTCTAGATCGCGCTAGAGTTGTCGAAATAGTTTCTTAATCTGAGGATTAAGGATGGTGCTACGTTTTGCATAGATTTATAGCATAATTACCGTAAAACACAAACCTGTTCATTTTACCCCCCGTGTTCATTTTACCCACAGTTCCCCTATAGATATGTTTCGTCCCACGAAACGACTTCGTAATAAAGTCATCATAAAACATAACCCTGCGGTCTCTGGACTGGTCAGCGGACCCAAGCAATCAAAAGTTCGGTAAAAGGGCATGTTTTGGCTTAATCAGCTTACTTTTTAAGTAATTAACCGGACTTTATAGTTCATATAAAGTTCGTTTAAGTTTGATTTTTACCTTCAAGTACCAAATAAGTTCAATTCGACCTTGTTCTAAACTTTCAAGTTGTTGATGAGTTCATGAGTTCCTTTTCTGAGAATCAAGTTCATTTAATGTCCGCAGTGAACTCTTAATCAGCGAGAAAGTTTCACTGAAACTAGATTTATACCAAAAGTGAACTACGGAGTACACTGCTTAAGTACAATCCGAACTATTGGTTGCTTGGGGAACTATCTACTAAAAACAATTTTTACAAACTCTTTTTACTCTCCAATTCTTATTACAAACCAGTCAAAGAGTTCTCGCAGTAGATGCCCACTTATTTTAAGTTGTTAGATCCTTGTGAAACCAGATTCTAGCTCAGTTTAGGGCCACGTGTATAACTTCTTCAAAATAGATTAGTATCAGAGCCATAAGTCTCCTGCCTGGTAATCTAAAATACGAAACCGTTTACAATTAAAAGGGGAATTTTAAATAAGATCGATTTTCATTTCCAAAAACACAAGACTTGACTTCTTCATGTCAACATAACTCTGTTTTACCACTGCACAGCTTGCTTTGATCAAGCTATAAAAATTATTATAGTGTCTGCAAGAAATGTCAGAAAGGGGTTATTAAAAATGGCATGCGTAAAAAGCTGGAAATTTCAAGTTAGGGGTCATGCACAAATTACCTCACGCTCCGAGAGGGAGGGGGTCAAGCCAAGTGTGACAAGGCTTATAAAAATTGCGGAAAACTCATACAAAAAACGTGACAAAGGAGAGGCGGTCAAAAAAGTTGAAATTTAGCGTGACATAATTTGTGTACCATCGCTTACTGCGGCTCAAACGCAAAGGGTATCCCGTATTACCTTAAAAGGAACCAGAAAGAGGCTGAAAGAGACCAAACAGTGACCAATAAAACAAAACGAAAGCTATTAGGAGCCAGGAAATAAGAGTTTAGTTCTTCATAACGTTTTAGCAATTACGTGATTTACTCCAGGAATTTCATCTGAAATTTATTTAGATAAAATGTTTAAATATTTCTCCGAAAATTTTTAATGGAATTTGACGAGTTTTCCTAGGGAATTTCTTCAAGAATTTTGTTTTGAATCCCTCAAGAACTCAACCTGGATTAACCCAAGCAGAAATGAAATTTCTACAAAGACTCATTAGAATTCCTCCAAATATTCTTTGTGAAATTTTTCAAGAAAGTCCCAACTCCTCTAATATTTTATCCAATGATTCATCCACCTTTCTAGGGATTTCCTATTAAACTGTCTTTAAGATTGAATGTAAGACTTCAACTAGAGATTTCTCAAAAGATACCTCTAGCAATTGCTCCAGAGATTTCTTCTAGAGTTTCTTCAGAAAGTCCACCTGTAATAATTTGAGGTTTTCTTCAGGAAAATGCCAATGATATTTTTTCTGATGAATAAATCCGTGAGACACTTCTAAAGAAAATCCTGAGGTAACCTCATATGAAACTAGTGGAAGTTTTAAAGTCACTCTTGATGAACAATGATCTCTGAAATAACTCCTGGAATCTTGAGAAAGTTTCTGAATACTTCCTGGATAATTTGCAAAGATAATCTAAAAACAAAATCAATCGAATCTCGGGATAGTATTTCCCATGATTTTCCAAAGGAATTTTTCGAAAAACATTGGACAGAACCTCTATAGAAGTTTGGGATTTTTCTTGGAAAACTTTTTAAAAAAAGTTCGGAAATATTGCAGGAGTAATACTTGGATGAAATGCTGCAGGAATTCCTAGAAAAAATTTTTTTTTTTTCAAACAACCCCTTAAGGAATTTTTGATTTTCGGGATAAATCGTGGAAAAATTCTTGAAACCACATGAACAGACGGAGAAATTCTTGCAGAGTTTCTTGAAAAAACCTCTCAGCTATTTTTTGTTTCAAAAACTTTGGAATTCTGAAAGCTTATGAGGATTTTCTCAAGAGAGTTTCTGTAGAAATCTCAGAAACAACTGAAGAATTCAGTTGAAGGATTAGTAAAACAATATCTGGTTTAAATTCTAGGATAGCTTTGGGAAAAAAAAATCAAAGTAATGCCTGAGGAAATTACTGGACTCCAAAGCTACTATGGAGTTCACAATTAATCCTGATGCAAATTCTAAAAAATAGAAGATTTTTTCAGAATGTGCTCCTTTGAGAAATCTTTGAAGAATTTCTGGGAGAATTGGTAGATAAATCTCTAGAAGAATTTCGGAAGAGATCTCTGTAGGAGACCCTGAGAAAATTTAAATAAAATCACTCTGATAATTCCTGAAGCTATTCCTAGAACTTTTCAATTTGTTTTTCTAATGGTTTGAGTAGCTTCTTGTAACAAGTCTTATAATTAGTTTTCAAGGATTTTCACTATAGATATTCTCAATGGTTCTTCACACGAGCTTGTGTGTGTATTGAACAGATGATAAATAGTTTAATTTATTTTTCAAGCTTTTTTCTGTCTTGTTTTTTTTTTGTCAAATCGTGGGTAGGATAATCTTTTGACTGTCCTACCCAGGTGTTTTTGTGCGTTGTACATGTCCTATCTGTCATACCCACTTCCCGCGCAACTGACTCGCTAACGGAGCATTTTCGGCATTTGGTGCCTTCGGCAAAGATTTTCTAACAAAGAGGACCATTTACTGACATAAACGGATAGTTCGCAAATCGTCCGAATAGGTGACGCCACAATCTAACTTTTTTACTGTGACTAAAAAACAACTGATAAAATAAACAACTCTCTTGAAGACGTCAAAATTCCACGGCCTACTGTTTTCGAGTTTTTGACAAAATGAGGACAAATTAGTGAACACAAATTTTTTAAATGAATTTGGCATTTTCCTTAAGAACCATGTCATATAATATTTTTTGCTGATAAAAATATAGCAAACACATAAAAATATAGCAAAGTGGAAAAGTTTCAATTAATTAAGAAATGATGAAAAAAAAATAGAGCAATTTTTAAACCTCAATATCTCCAAAAGTGCGAAAAATAGCAAGTTCAAATTTTCAGGCACTATAGAACAATACTAGAAGAACCGGATGCCACAATTTCAGAGGGGTATATTTTGGTGTTTTTGAGATTTTTCCATTTTTTCAAGATTTTGTTTTTTTACGTGATTAATATTTTCATGGCAAATATTTAAGTGTAATTTTAAATTAGCGGAAAAATATGTTTTATATTTTCATTAACTTAATATGTCTGCTTACAGTACAAACAGGCTTCGGATTCCCTCTGGATATTCGTCTGTTGCAGTTTTTGGAAGCTTAAGGAAATTAAACAAATTTAAGCTTAAATAACCTAACAACCGAAAGAAATTTCGAATTTTCTACCTTCGATCTGGATACTCTGTTTCAAAATATCCAAGGATCAATTAACGCTCATTTCGATTACAAACAAATCTACAAGCTCACGACAAGAGATCATCTTCTTCTTTCTGACGTTACGTCCCCACTGGGAGAGAGCCTGCTTCTCAGCTTAGTGTTCTTATGAGCACTTCCACAGTTATTAGCTAAGAGTTTACTATGCCAAGGACCATTTTTGCATGCGTATATCGTGTGGCAGGTACGAAGATACTCTATGCCTTGGGAAGTCGAGAAAATTTCCAACCCGAAAGGATCCTCGACCGGTGGGATTCGAACCCACGACCCTCACCTTGGTCTTGCTGAAAAGCTGCGCGTTTACCGCTACGGCTATCTGCCCCCCCCAAAGACAAGAGATCATGTGCTCTGAATTTTAGTAGAAATATCGACAGGAATATGTTTTATAATCTGATTATCTGTATGAAAGTAACACATTCACTAAATAAACTACTCAACTTGAGCCATGATGATGATAATTAAATGACACATGGTCAATTTTTCATGGCATACTTTATCATTTGTATCAATGAAAACATGCATGTAGCCAGTTTCAATCTCTTCCTTATAGTTTACTCGATATCAATGGGGCTCTGCCACTGTTTTATTTGCATGGAATTTTGACGTTTACTGGCCTTGTTGTTTACCAAATTTGTGAAGGGATGAAAGAGAGAAAATGATTTTTGTGCAGAGCCCCATTCAAGAAAGTGCTCTTAAATGGCTACTATGATGGCTTATTTAAACAATTTTCTTAAAGTTTTTATTCTATGACTCGTTATTTTTTTAAATCGATCGTCCCTTCAGAGCGGCTCATGAAAATTAAACTGTATTTAGAGTATATAATATAATATAATCATTAAAAAAATGGAAACATCTATAAAACACAAAATATACCGCTCTGAAATTTTGCCAATCTGCTTTATCTATTATTGTTCTATGTTGCTTGAAAATTTAAGCTTGTGATTTTTTGCGCTTTTTAGAGATATTTAGGTTCAATTGCTCTTATAAAGTTTTTCATCATTTCTGAATTTTTATGCGTCGTATTATTGAAACGTTTCCACCAAAGTTTGTGTTTGCTATATTTTTATCAGCAAAAAAATATCATATGGCATGGTTCTTAAGAAAAATGTCAAATTCATTAAAACAACATTTTTCACTTATTTGGTCTTATTTTGTCAATACTTAAAAACAGTAGGCTGTGGAATTTTGACGGCTTCGAGAGAGTTGTTTAGCCCACGGTAGACACAACAAGGTAGGCTATCCCACGTGTAACACAAGATTTTCCATCAAAACATGTGTCGTCATTCCTATCGTCAAGCATGCGGCCTTGAGGATAGTAAATGAGAGCAGGCCTTGCTTTCTTTTGCACTCGTTCAAGTTTGCGTTAGGAATGACGTCACTGCCAAATGTAATATTTGGAGTATAATACCTTGCTTCTTTTTACCGTGGTTTAGCCGAACACGCCAAAGTCTCTAGAACGTCACAGTAAAAAGTTAGACCTGTGGCGATTTACAAACTATGTTTGTGTCAGCAGATGATCCTCGTTGTTAGAAAAAACATTGCCCAAGACTTCAAATGCCGGAAATGCTTCGTTACCGAGTTATCAATTTTGTCCCGCCAGATTACGTCCCTGGCCCATAGTGCATTTGGAATGCTGCACTTAGGCAAAACTACTAAGGTTTACATAAATTATGACTTATGAACCAGTCAAATTATGGTTTCATAGAACGCTTAACTATTTCACAAATGGGCTCATAAGTTTCATAAGTGAATAACTTTGAATTATTTAAGAACCATTACTGAAATGATTTCCATAGCAATCGCTAGAAGAACTGCTCCACTTTCGATGTTGGGTACAAGCAAATCGAAAACATGTCAATTTTGAAAACGCCTGAAATAATAGGCTAACATTATTAATGATTGATAATTTTAATAAGGTAATAATCATTGCGTAGTAAGATATTTTCATTAATTGACTTTTGAAATTTAGTAACACATTTTCCACCAAAATCATAAGTAAGAATTTTTAATTCAACAATAATCGTTGTGGCGTCAAATCATAATTATTATCTTGAGAAATTATTAAGTTTTTTCGCCTCAGTGTGTGTACGACAGTGTAACAGTGTATTAAATAGGTACCGTAAAACGGGGTAACTTTGATAGTTTTTCGAAGAAAACTTGAATATTGTGCATGATGTTTCAAAGAATTATAATTTATATTAAAAAATACTGGCATCCTAGCTATCGATTGCAGTTGAAACATTGTTAAAACCTTTATTTTGAATGGATATAATTTTTTTCATATAATCGAAAGTCGATTTTCTGTTTTGGGGTTACTTTGATAATGGAGTGTAAATCGAATAAAATTTAATAAATTACGTAATATTTTTATGGCGTTGCATACCTATCCCCATGGGAATCCTGACTTAGATTACAAAAATGGTCCCAGTTTGTGGAAATGCATTTCGTTAAAAGATTTGAGACCATATTCAAGTCCTATGAAAACCAGGCTGTCAAAGTTAAGTGACCAACTATTCAAAATCATATCAAATAGTGATTGTAGAACAGATTGTTTGTAAGCGTTTCGAAAATGCTAAAATCGTATCAATTATAAATATCGTATATAAAGCCTCAATTGTACTCGATTCAAATGCAAACAGGTCTTACATGAAGTGTCATACTAATATTCTTTAGTTTTGCATGCGTTTTGCTTAACCGATTAACAGATGTTTGGTGGGTAACGCTTTAAACAAAGTTACCCCGTTTTACGGTATTTGAAAAAGTGTGTTGGAGAGAAAAAGTGGGTAATATCTAGAAATCTCGAAAAAATGATGGACTTTATTTTTGAATTTTCTCAATTTGAATATAATTAATATGACTTTAAGTTAGGTCCGATAGGCTCTGATTTACTAGGTTGATGGTTCAAGGTTATTAAGCGTTCCATTTTAAAGCAAATCTACGTTACGATTGAAAGCGTCCATTATGGCTGCGACCGAGTGATCATACGTCCCAGGCCAGGGGCAAAGAAGACACAAATTAAAATCACATTTCGGTATGATGACTGATGGGAGATCTGTCTGTTTAAAGGTTGATCAACCGCACACATCGTACCACCAGGTTAACCTAAACAGTCGTTCAGGTCACCCCAATCTGGTTATGGTTGGACTAAGTTTGAGCGAAAAAAATATGATTGAGTGTGATTTATGGTTATGTAACCACACTTGACGAATAGGAATGCGAAGCGGAATATAACTGAATAATAAAAGGTGATTTGACGTTTTTTGTGAATGAACTGAAGGTTGATGAGGAGCGAAGATTGCATCTGTGTGACCCAAACGACTTTTTTCGATCTTGTTTTTTGTTTTGTTTCAAAATAGACGCAAATGCATAAAATATCGGCAATGAAAGCAGCTGTTGTGTTTCTTAGTTGTTTTTTCTTCAAGCTGTTTGATTTAAGTTGTATTGTGGCAAAACGATAAACTTGAAATTCTCTTAAGCACTAAACTAAAATTCTTGAAATTTATTCATACATTTCTACATGAAAAATTTGATCAAAGTATATTAAAAATTGAAACAGATTATTTCACAGTAATTCAGATTTCTTTACATACAAGTTGATATATCCGGCTTGTTAAAACATGAGTCCTGTTTGATCCTTCGACCTTGACGCTTGCTCCTGTGGGAGCGGGCGATGAGGGCAGGATCAAACATGTCGCGCGTTAGTCGAGTAAAGCGAAAAAAGTGCCGCGATCGATTAGTTCTGTTTGATCCTTTGATCTTGTCGCTTGCTGTTGTAGGGCGAGCGACGAACACTTGTTCAGCGTTCAATGCTTCCATCGAGTAAGGTGCAGAACTACTTGGGCACTTCCATGATTCCGAGGACTACGACAAGGTGATGGACTTTCGTGCCTGTTGTTCAATATTGCGCTAGAAGGTGTTATGCGGAGAGCCGGGCTTAACAGCCGGGGTACGCTTTTTAAGAGATCCAGTCAATTTGTTTGCTTCGCGAGGCAGCAAAAGTTGGACTGGTGGTGAATGCGGCCAAGCCAAAGTACATGCTAGCTGGTGGGGCCGAGCGCGACAGGGCTCGCCTAGGTAGCAGTGTTAGGATAGACGATGATATGTTCGAGGTGGTTGACGAGTTCGTCTACCTTGGATCCTTGCTGATGGCTGACAATAACGTTAGCCGTGAAATACGGAGGTGCATCATCAGTGGAAGTTGGGCCTACTATGGCCTCCACAAGAAGCTTTCAAGATTCACACCCGCACCAAATGTACAATGTACAAAACGCTCATAAGGCCGGTAGTCCTCTACGGGCATGAAACGTGGACGATGCTCGAGGAGGACTTGCAAGCACTTGGAGTTTTCGAACGTCAGGTGCTTAGGACGATCTTTGGCGGTGTGCAGGAGAACGGTGTGTGGCGGCGAAGGATGAACCACGAGCTCGCCCAACTCTACAGCAAACCCAGTATCCAGAAGTTGGCCAAAGCTGGAAGGATACGATGGGCAGGGCATGTTGCAAGAATGCCGGACAGCAACCCTGCAAAGATGGTGTTCGCTTCGGATCCGGTTGGTACAAGAAGGCGTGGAGCGCAGCGAGCTAGGTGGGCGGATCAAGTGCGTATCAATTTGGCGAGCGTGGGGCAGAACCGAGGATGGAGAGATGCGGCCACGAACCGAGTATTGTGGCGTGAAATTGTTGATTCAGTGTTATCTGTCTAGATGTTACCTAAATAAATGAATGAAGGTAATCAATGTATTATGGACCTCCTGGGCCATTTTCTTACAAATTTCTCGGTTTAGATCAAAGGACCAACTCAATTCGCAAGCCATTTTGAAAGATAGGACTTTTTTGCACTCGCATCAACCGTTTGTACATAGGATAATATTTATTTTATTTTATTCTTATTAATTTATTAGATCGGACAACACGTTACACACAGAAATTGAAGCCGTCAAAAATTTTTCAAATGTAAACAAAAGCTTTTTTCATTTTTTTTTGTTTAAAAGAGTAGAATTTCTTCTTCTTGATATCAGGCATTCAAAATAGTTAAAAGATTACCATTATCAAGCGTTTTGGGACGCATTTGAGGTTTTGTCCCACCTTTGTACAAAAGCCCGCCATTGTGCAAATTTTGAAATTTTGAGTCCCCTTTGCTTAATCGATGTTAATTAATGGTAAATAGCATCATACCAAAGTTTTGAATGGTTCTGAAGAAATTTGGTTGTGCACACGCCATTTGAAGTTTATTTGGCAAAAGGCTAACCTTTTGTGTTTAACCCTCTATTTCTTTGTCAAAATATTTTAAGCAAAAGTTCATAATCTCTGAGTGAAATTTTCCCAGCTACCGCATTTTGATTGGACATCAGGATAAGTTGCTATGGATATTTATAAACAGGGTTTACGTGTAGCATGCTCCACCAACTGTTCGGCAGGCAACAATGGAGCCCCTGGCGGGGAGAATAGATCAAAGTAATCCATGCTACTATGTTCAACTGCAAAAAGCAGTGTTGCTCTGTGTAGTAGACTGGGTAAAAGTCTAATCTTTTGAAATGGATTGAGTCCTACTTAACCAACCGTCAATAAATAGTTAGATTCAAAGGAAGTAAATCGAATCCCATTCAAGTCACCTCTGGAGTCCCTCAAGGTTCCCATTTGGGCCCTCTTCTCTTCATACTGTTTGCCAACGACATCTCTTTGATCCTTAAACACATAAAAGTTCTGATTTACGCTGATGATATGAAACTTTATTTCGAAATTATTAATAAAGAGGACATAAATATATTCCAAAATGAAATAAAAGTCTTCTACACCTGGTGTAATAAACCCCTGCTGCAATTGAATGTAAATAAATGTAACTTAATAGCTTTTAGTAGAAAACGAGACACACCAAACGTTACAATCACCCTAGGTAATCAGCCAGTGGTAAAATGTGACAGAGTCAGAGACTTAGGTGTCATCTTAGATTCAAAATTAACGTTCATTGATCATTATAATACAATCATCAACAGAGCAAATAACATGCTTGGATTCATAAAACGGTTTAGTTATAGTTTCCATGACCCGTACACAATTAAAACGTTATATACTGCTTATGTAAGGTCAATACTTGAATATTGTAGTGTAGTTTGGTCTCCTTTTTCAATAACACATGAAGAACGGATAGAATCAGTACAAAAACAATTCCTACTGTTTGCCCTACGTAAATTAGGTTGGACAAGATTTCCTCTACCTTCTTATAAAGCCCGCTGCATGCTTATCAACATACAAACTCTAAAAGTGCGTCGTGAATTCGCAATGGTGTCCTTCGTAAATGATATTGTTTCACATCGTATTGACTCCGCAGAACTCTTAGCTAAATTAATTGTTATGCACCCTTCCGGCAACTGCGAAACCGGAATATATTCCTTACATGCCATCATCGTACTAACTATGCCAAATATGGCCTCCTTATCAGATAATGCCATATTATAATAATCATTGCGCTAGTATTGACTTCACAACGACAAAACCAAATTGAAGCGATATTTCAATTCAGTTCGATGATTGTAAACTCGTTAATAAAACATTGTAGCATAAAATGTGTTGTTATGTACCTTTATAATTCCTGTTAGAATTTAGAAAAATATGTAAAATTAGTGTGTAATGAAACGGTCTACTATTGGTTGATGACAAATAAATAAATAAATAAATAAATAAATCAATAAATAAAGATAATAAATGTCTCTGTTGTTCTGATCAGAACAAAAGTAAAACTTGCTTTGGCGTCTCTATTATGGCGAAGAGAGATAAATAGGATCGTGAAAAGAGAACAATAGTTTGATATTGCTCGTGTCAACTCTATTGTTATTGGCCAGTTACCAGGATAAATTTGAATCAAAGTCATATATACAGGCTAGCCGAAAATGAATCGTAAGAAAAAATTAAACTTTTTCATGCTTGATAGTGCAAATTCAATCCCGATAAGGTGCATCAGAGAGATCTCTAGTTAGAAGGACATGATTTGGAATGGTGAATATTCCACATTAAATAACTGTGGTACCAATAAATAGTCTGTGCAGTCTTTAGCTGAAGCCGGTGTTAATAGTAATTATTTTTTATGGTCCATCATTATTATTCCCAAGTGGCTATTATACGATTCTTATCGTTTAACAATTTATTTCACATTTCAATCCGTATTTGCTAGGTAATGCTTGCAAAAAAAATGGTATGAAAAGAATTCGTCAATCAATTTTTGTATACAAAGATTTCTGATGATATAAAAAATCCATCAATTTCTAGAATGAACTGAAGGAATATTGTAAACTTTCCAGTTCAAGCGTTCAATAATCATTATTCTTGTGTACTACTTCATAAGAAACAAAGAGGGTAGTGTAGTGCGTAATGCGAGTACAGAGAATAAGGTACCGCGGGGCAAGTGGGAACGAAAAAAACGATAGTTCAAACAAATTGTTTAATAAAATTTTCAAATGTCAATATTTTCCAAATCCAACAACACAATCACATTTTGGCAACATATTTGAGTGTGTGTGCATGAAACTGATCGAATAGTTTCGAAATTGTGGAAAACCTTGGAAGAAAGTTTAAGAATGAGCCATTAGCCGCAGTTACTTTGCTAAACGGGGCAAGTGAGACACATCCAATTTCATGCGTCAATAAACATCAGCAAGTCAACCATTACAATAATAGGATTGATAAATCATAGATTTTTAATTTTAAGTACATATTTGATGTACATAAGGGATCAACCATAAAATACGTAACGTTTTAGGAAGAAACCTTTATTTAATAGGATGTCACCTCACATTTAATATTAACTGAAAATTCCTCAATAAAAGCGTAAAGAGGGATTAAACATGTTCAAAATGTACCATTTATAAGTTGTTAATTAAAATGTAGCACATAAACAATCAATAATTGACGAAATTATACATATGTTTTGTTATTATTTATATGCATGGCAGAAAACCACTTAATTGGGTGGAATTGTTTTCCATCACTACTTAATTTGGTAGAAATAACAAATAAAGTTCAAATAAAATAGAAAAGTGATCGTTCTCATGATGCATTTCAAATTTCATCTTTGTGTTTGTTCGACTTTGAAGTCGTATTTTAAAAATAAAAAATAAAAAGAATAGTTACACTTTTTCTCTCCCTCTTATGCAATTACGTGATTTGAGATTGATCATTTTTGATAAAAATCATTTGTTTGAATGTTTTGGTGCTACTCTCTAGGAAAATGTATGAAACGTATACGAAATGTTTTGATTCTGGTTTTTGTTTTGATAGGTCCCACTTACCCCGGGTACAAAGATATTTTGGGGTAAGATAGACCATCAAAAATTTCATATGAAATGAAAACAAAATACTGGTTTATCGTTAGCAGCTTGTAATAATACTTAAAATTGTAGCTTACAGATGAATATTTGATTTATAACACATTTATTTTTTGCGAGTCAATACAAGACGTGAAACGTGTCACAATTTATCTTGCAAGTTGAAAATGGTGCTGAACTGACAACTGTTACATGAACCACATGGTAATAAAAATAACAATATGTTTAGTACTAAATACATTCCTTTTCATTGTATCTTCAACTTACTAGAAAAATACCCCCATGAAAAACTTTTCCTAAGTGAGCTATGACGAAACGCCCCACTTACCCCGGATTCTCACTTGCCCCGTGTTACCTTAATTGATTTAATCATACTAATTATTATTAACAAAACTTGATTTAGCATGAAATGGTTGCACTGCTTGGAAATAGCGCCAAAACGAATGGTCGCATAAGTGTGCGTGACACATATGAATGGTGAGTGAGAATCAGAAAAGCTTTGCGATAACGGTAATGGTTAGAACAGGAAAGCTGCAACGACTATGTGCAAGAGAAAGACGACAGTAGAACTCGGATTGCGTTCAATAAAAAATGGGTGTGACGCCTGTATCATTCTGTTGACAATTTTATCGATGAAAAGACGCGTAAAAAAATGTCTGTTCCGATTTCGGACGGTCGGAATAACAAGATTCACTACAGATAGAAATCCTGATCTGTTTCTGTAACAAGAACCTAGGGATATTGTAAAAAATTTGGGCCATATCTAGGAAGAAATGGAGGAACAACACAAATTGTCCGGCCCACTCTTAGTCAATAAGAAGAGAGTAAAGAGAACATTTTGAATGATTCTGGTCCATAGTTTCACAAACTGTGGTTAGCGACCCCCTTGGGAGTCGTGAGCCATCCTCTAGTAGGTCGCGAAAATCCAGATCAAGGTTTTTGAATGTCTTCTATTTCAACTGATTAGATTTCACTCATTATATGTCAATTATTTATATAAACAATTTCAGCGTTCAGAAATTACGTGAGTTGGCACTAAAAATCAATACTTTTTCACATAAATGGGTTATGTTAGGCATAATCAACTTAAAAACAATTCTTGAACAAATGGATCGCATTGAATATTTAACAACAGAATCAATTAGTTCATAATGAATCCCACAAAAAAAAACTGAGCGGAAATATAATCAGTTATTCCACATCAACGCTGCTGCACATAAAATTTTAGTAGATGTCGAGACGTACACGCGAATTTTCTGTGTCAGATTTTAGAAGAACATTACCGAAGTTTTGAGATGACAAATTTGAAGGTTAATTTAATAGATGTTACCACAAAAGTCCGAAATTCATTGCATTTTACTAATTATCGACATTCCTTTGGCTGAAATAAATATTGTAGATTTATAGCAAAAGTCCTGAGAGGTAAGAGGGGCCTTCCTTAGCCGAGTGGTGAGAGTCTGCGGCTGCAAAGCAAAGCCATGCGGTCGGTCCAGGATCTTTTCGTAATGAAAATTTTCTTGACTTCCCTGGGCATAGAATATCATCGCACTTTCCTTGCCAAACGATATACGAATACGAAAATGGCAACTTTGGTAAAGAAAGCTCTCACAATTGTCACAATTGTCAGTCAATAACTATGGAAGTGCTCATAAGAACACTATGCTGAGGAGCAGGACCTGCCTCAGTAAGGACGTAATGTCAAGAAGAAGAAGAAGAAGAAGAAGAAGAAGAAGAAGAAGAAGAAGAAGAAGAAGAAGAAGAAGAAAAAGAAGAAGAAGAAGGTAAGAGGAAGTTGTTTTGAGCTAGTAAAATCCCCCATGAGTTGAAATTGAGCAGAAATCCTTTGGAAAGATGTTTTTTTTCCTCCTCTGTAGAGCCTTTTCACCACTGCTTTCATTGGAAAGATGTTTCAAGGGACTATAATAGTAGCCATGGAATTTCATTTCATCATCATATTTTAACTTTTTTGCGATACATCGTAATTATTCTTATCGTAATTATTTCAATTTATTCAAAAATTATTCTTTTATCAGTTGAATAGTTGCGAAATCAAAAACGAAAATTGATGATTTTAAAACTATGTTATTCTAAACAGATATGATGCATATCAATGTCGCCTTGTAATAAAATCTTATTCCACCCAAACAAGGAAACTGTCAGCAATCTCAAAAGTTTCCGTAAAGAACAATTTTTTCACAATTTTTCTC
Source organism: Aedes aegypti (assembly GCF_002204515.2). NCBI lineage: Eukaryota > Metazoa > Arthropoda > Insecta > Diptera > Culicidae > Aedes > Aedes aegypti. Next base: position 34,657 of record NW_018735480.1, on the reverse strand, counting down.
TTGTGGGTTGCGAGAAAAACACCTGATGACTAGGTGGGTCGCGCATCTGAAAAGTTTGTTCTTTCAGTTCGCTTTCAGCTTCAGAATTTGCTTCTTCTCTTTGGAACATGATGATGACTGTCGTTCGACACGAGGTCCGACCACAATTTAGTTCGCTATGGTTTGATCACTAACAATTTAGAAATTTGGAACACGGAAAGCGACAGCAAGCTCATCGATTTCAAATCGACCAACTTGAGCATGATGATCATGACACAGGATAACCATAAGTTAAACACACTGAATCCGTGTTGGGTGATGATCTATGCACTCATAGGTTGACGCATACGAATTTGAAATGGAAAGCTTCAGGAACTTATGTGGAAACCATATATGGCATTCATGCTGTCGGTTGATGAATCAGTCCATGAAGCAAAACTAATATCAATAATTCTGTTTGCGTTTGACGTGCAAATCTAGCACGACTGCGTTCCAAATGCGGTAACACAAACTAATCAAAAGACACTTAGCAACCATGATCCATATCACTGCCAACCTAGCAAAGAAAAACGATTTTTGACTTCGCCTTTCTTGTTGAAAATCTTACCGCATTTGGTGTTTCCGCATTTGATATTTGCATTGCAAACGCTCACAGCAATAAATGTGTAATACACACGAGGTTTGTAAGAAAATCACAGCAAATCGATATAGACTTTTTTAACTGAGAGCTTTCTTTGCCAAAGTTGCCATTTTCGCATTCATATCTCGTGTGGCAGGTGCGATGATACTTTATGCCCAGGGAAGTGAAGGAAATTTCAAATACGAAAAGATCCTGGACCGACCGGGAATCGAACCCAGACACCTTCAGCATGGCTTTGCTTTGTAACCGCGGACTCTAACCACTCGGCTAACGAATGCCCCCAAAGTAAGTAAGCTTCCAATTTGCTAATGGTCAATCAGTAGAGAGTAAAGGGAATGTCTGGCAAAATTCCGGGTTTCTTCTCTGTAAGAAAAAAAAACCCTGGTTCATTTATGTCTATGTATAACAAACCTGAAGTTGTTCCTACAGATAATAAGTTCTGTCCTAAAGATTGTTTGAGTTAAACTTGACGAAGACAACAACAAGGAGCATTTCCAACAAATAGAATAGAATCATTTGTTTGATTTCAGCATGAATGAATCAAGACATCAGTTTAAGATTGGAGGAAGAATTGAAAAAAGTGTAGTGAAGAGCGAATATATGGAAACATAAAGCACTGGTGAATTTGCTCAATTTACATTGAAAAACTGATAGGTGGAAAAGTAACGGGCAAATAAATTATTAACTGTAACATGTTGCTTATAATATATCTTCTTTCAAATGGCTTGAAAGTTATCTTCGCCGGGCCATGATATACTTCGACAGTACACAGCATGGCGATTGGCTGCCGAACGATTACGACCTATGACAAGCGCGCGGTGTCAAACACGATGCAGAGAATTATAAATTTCGGCAATGGTTATAAATCCAAAGGAAATGAAAGAAAAACATGTCCATGGCAGACTGCAGTTGGAGATACAAATTAAATTAATTTACAAAATAACAGTTATCAATCAAAGATTTAAGTCAACTTATTATTTTTGAATAGGTTAAGCTATCCATTTTCCACATTTTCAATCCTTCTGAGTGTTTTAACATCAAGATATTTTTGATATCAAACTACTTAAACACACAAATTGATTGAAAATTTGAAAACATTTAAACATTTACGCATGGCGAAAGAGGGCACCATTATGTCCATAACTGGTACAATTACCCCATACAAGAATTATTTATTACCGTAATCCGGGGTAAATTGATCAGCGGGGCAACATTGATCGGTATGATCCTTCTCGTAAAATGTTCGAATCATCATTTATTGATGAAATATTTTAAAATTATGAATGGTGCCTCTCTTTCTTACATTCATACATTGAGGTTTTTGCGAAAATTGCGTTTCGTTCATGCGTAAATTTGTCAACTTTTTCAATCAATGATTTTTATCTTTATGGATGGCACTACCATCATGTCTCACACAAGTTCTGCAAATGGTATGAGCAAGGAAAATGTGATTGTTACTTAAAATGGCATCGCTGAAAACGATTCCGTTGTCAAATCTTTCATAAGTTTATTCAATAAAGCAACAATAATGAATTACATTCACGAAACGTGACGCGAGACAAGACATAACACTTATAGTTTTTACAAACGTCAATAAAGTTTTTAAAAAAATCCCGTAGATGGGCTACATCGTGCCCGAAACCGGACAGAAAGGTTTTTTTTTTAAACTTTCTTGACGTTTGTAAGAACTATAAGTGTTATGTCTTGTCTCGCGTCGCGTTTCGTGAATGTCGTGTTGTTCTTACGTTAGCACAAATCACACAAATTGTTAGTGATCCGTAATCCGGGGTATCATTGATCAGCGGGGTAGCATTGATCGGAATGACTCATCTCGTAATAAGTAGATATCATTATTTATTGATGAAGTATTTCCAAAGCATGAATGTTGCATCTCTTTCTTATATTAATGAGCTATTGAAAATTAAGATTTTTGCAAAAACTGCGTTAACCTTATACGTAAATTTGTCAAGTTTGCGAAACAATGTTTTCAATGGTTATAGATGACACTACCGAAGATTCATGTCTCACATAAATTCTGCAAGCTATATGAGCAAGGAAAATGTGGTTCTCACTAAAAATGGCATCGTCAAAAACGAATCCGCTGTAAAAACTTTTAAAAGTATGTTCAATTAAGCAACATTAACGAATTACTGTTAAGAATGTAGAATTCCCTTAGGAAATTGCCTACCTTTAGGCGTATTCCGCTGTTCGAGGTGTTTTGAATTTTAAAATTACTCAAAAAGTAAATGAGATGTAAGCGTTTGGACATTTTTGATATTACCGAACGTTGTTTACATGGATGATCAATGTTACCCCATATCAGCTAAATGAAAAAATTACATAAAACATTTTTGTAAACATGCTTAAATCTTTCAAAAAAACAAAATACAGTATATTGTCACGAGCTATGGGTGGCAGTACTTGTTTTAAAAATATAAAACTCTCAAGATTTACATTTTTGGATGAAATATTTAAGAAATATCTTAATAACTGATCAATGTTACCCCGGATTACGGTACTATTAAGAATGCATAATTTCCTGAGGAAATTGCCTATCTTTAGGCGTATTGCGCGGTTCAAAGTGATTTTATTTTGAAAATAACTCAAAAAGTAAATGACTTGTAAGAGTTTGGTCTTCATATTCGGCTTCAGAGGCCATGATTCAAGTAACAAGTAAGCAACGACATTTTCAATTTTACCGAACGTTGTTAACATGGGTGATCAATGTTACCCCATATCAGCCAAATCAAAAAATCATTTAAAACATTTAATTAAACATATTTAAATCTTTTGAAAACTAAAATACAGTATATAGTCACGAGCGGTGGGTGCCAGTACTTATTTTAAAAATGTAAAACTAGCAACATTTGCATTTTCAAATGAAAAATTTAAGAAATATCCCTAAAACTGATCAATGTTACCCCGGATTACGGTACTAAGCTTTTTACGCATGCTAGGGTTCTGCCACCTTTCCATTACAACTGCCGGTTATTTTCAGTTCACAAAATTGTTTGTTTAGATTTGAAAATATAATGAAGCTGATACTGACAGACTGAAGAGTTATCTGAACACAATCTTTTGATAGAGAAATACTGGAAATTTATCGTTTTAGATATAGTTGTCAAGAATAGCCTGTTGATAGACCAAACCGCGAATTACCCAATATGGTTACGAATCAACATCCATGGTAGTCAAAAGGAGTCAAAGTGCAACTGTGCTGCTCCACGACGAATTAACTCACTACAACAGCACGTCAGAAGAGATGTCTCAACTCTCAACTGAATTCAAGGTCATTCGCGACGATCTCAGCGTACCGCACGCCATTCAATCTCGCAAAGCATCCAGCTGGGGTCCGTGCACTCTCTGGGGTCCCGTTTGACTCATGCGCACGCTCGCGTTCATCATATCTCTCTGCTCGTTGGCTTGGGGAATGGTGCGGCAAGCAGGAATTGTGCGCTTTGTGCGCCCCAACCAACCATTAACCAACATCCATCGCGTAAAGGTAGCTTTCTCACGGCTGTCAACGTGTTCGCCGAGTGGCGGCAGAGAGGGCGCACGCGATGATGGCTCATAAGCAATACCACGGTACTTCCCAAATCGTTATTATCAAAAAAAAAAAAAAAAAAAAAGGGGAAAAAACTGTTTCCCAGTCGTTTTCCATGGCTATCAATTGAAACAAAATTAAAACTTATCTTCCTTACGGGCTTGCTGAGATTTTTTTTTAATATCTGTATTTTTTTTATTTTTTCTTAATATCTGATTAAAGTGCTCATAAGAAAACTAAGCTGAGAAGCATGCTCTGTCCCGGTGAGGACGTAACGCCAGAAAAGAAGAAGGAGAAGATTGATAACTATGTAGTCATAAGAGCAGTTAACACTTCAGTCGTCGCGCTGTTGTATTTTGTACAACACTGCTGAAAAAACCTCGCTTATTGATCACAACAGCAGCGCGGTAGTTCCGACGGTGGCACACCGCGTGACGACTGGACGGTTAATTCCAAGCCCATGGCAAGAGACGACTTCTAGCATAGTCAACATCTTGACGTGTTTACCCATTTTCGGATTAATTGAATCGAGAGTGTAATCATTAATTGATGTTTTGTTTAATGTTTATGATCCGAAATCGAGCAAGCGTCGAAATAAAATAACTGATTGCATGCTAGGAGGCTTGCAGGATGTATTGAAATGTTTGCTTTCCTTCCAAAGCTATCGTAATATTGAATGTGCTTCAGTTTTTTGACGCTGTATTGGCTGATATAACGATACCAAAAATTTATAAACAAATCATAACAAACATTAAACAAAAAAAAGGTCTATATTTTCACAGCTGTCACAACTGACAGTGGGCGATATTAATTTATCGCCCAGGATATCATGGCTACGAAGATCACTGTGTATCGATATATGGTTGTCAGGTGCCTGGTTAATTCAGAAAAAATGACGAATTATCGTAAACAATCCTGGATTTCCTAAGGGAATCGCTTAACTTTAGGCATATTCCGCGATTAAAAATAATTTAAAATATCACAAAGAGCAAATGATTTGTAAGAGTTTGGACTTCAAATTCGATTTCAATGAGCATAGGCCTTGAACCTAGTTTAACCATATGGGTAAGCGTGGTTTACGGCATAGTCTAAAAAACGACTGGTGAGCACAATGTGATTTGGAGCACCTGCTCTAAGGAGCACCGTGCACAAGGTTTCGGTCGTAGATCTGCCAGACACAGTGCCTCCAGGCGGCGTGTTTCACGCGGCTTCGCAATTCCGTTGCGGGCTTCAAGCGTAGGTAATATGATGAGAAGGGCCGAGATTGTGATGTTGGCAATTTGTTGGACTTGACTAGTTGGTGTATCGTTTTTAATCGCTAGCTAAATGTGCCAAATTACACAGGGTGGGAAGATTAGCCAGAAGTGTGATTGAAACGACGCGGGGTTTGAATTGCCACACAGATGGTCCATTCTGGTATAACATTGGTAGCATCTATTAGAAGCGGCATCATTAGAAAATGGTTATGCATATCCGTTGGTTTATGACTCATAGTTGTCAGACCAATAAAGATAATGTGGGGGACTCATTTACATTAATAAGGGGGGGGACGGGGGTGCCACAATTCACAATACTCCCCTAAGAAAAAACTTGAATAACTCTAAAATGTATAGGTATAATGGATGATACGTTATTTGGCATAAAGTGGTTTGGTATAAAGCCGTTTGGCATAATAGTCGTTTGGTATAATGAGTCTGAAACCACTAATTTCTTAAGATGACATTCGTTTCTACGTTCCCATGCAATTTTTCTGATGACATCAAACTTGTTTTGGAGTAAATTGACACTTTATTCACTTTATTCAACAATGATATGCTCTTGAATAGGGTTGTCGAAAAATCTCAATTAATCGGTTAGTTGATAATCGATTACAGTCCAAGAATGCCGATTATCGAGAACGAGTAATCGACCAGTAATTTTCGATTAATCGAATTAATCGACATTTTCCTGTAAATATGAGTTCTTACTGCTATGAGGTACATCGGAGTAGGCTAAAACGGGTGGGGCAAATTGAAATACTAAATTTTGAATATGATGACAATAAGTGTTTATCGTTCCTTAAGGTTTGTTTACATTTGAAGTAGTGTTGGATCCGTTGAATCTGTTGCATGCTCCTTGTGGGCGAGCGACGGAACCCGGATCCATTGTGTCCAGTTTGCGCTGTGCGGAAGAAAAAACGAAGTGTGCCGGTGAAAAACAAAAAAAAAAAACGCGTCAGTAGAGTTTGATACGTTGAACCTGTTGTATGCTACTGTCGAGCGAGCAACGAAATCAACGGTTTGCGTAGTAACCGCACTATCATTGTTGACGCATTGTTGACAGTTTATATCGTTCCTAGCTAAAGCAGGCTGCACAAGCTGAACGATCGCTAACATAAGGCAAAGAACAACATTTGAGTGTTAATTTTATGTTTTTCTGTAGGGGGTCCATAATACGCAAAGGGTCCATAACCGGCATCGACTCCCTATACAGTAGCCCAGTAATGATTTTTTTTACGTTTGACGAAAAGTTTTCACCGACTGGTGCGGGAGTCGAACCCACGCTTCGTTGCATTCACGATATGCGTTGGCCACGAAACCCACTTTTTCTTTTGAAATTTAGGTATAAACCTTTGTGGATTTTCTTAGAAGTATGAATTTACAAGTGGATGGAATATATTTATATGGAATACATGGTAAATAAAAATTTTAATATTGGGGATTTTGCTGTAATAGACTCACACCAGAAAAATGTTGCCCCATCAAAATATTCTCCCTCCATGTTTTCCATATATTGGATGGCGTCGTAGCTTACAAAATCATCATATAACGCTCACTGCTGGATTATGCATTGAATGCAAGGTGCGAGCTTCTGCTGAACTGCCATATAAACTAACGTGTGAGAATGTATTTCCCCACGTTGAAAATTTGCACGACAATCTATTCGTCAACAAAACGAACAATACTCTTGGAAATAAGTGCGCACACTTCTAGCAACAACGTTGCTCCACCATCAACGTTTCACACGTTTAACTTTTTCCCTGAATTTGCACGCTTCGTATTTGTATTCTAGTTCGCTTTAAATTATTTGGATAAAATATACCATTTTTTGAAGTGCAGATTTTTTTTAAATACACGGTGAATGGTAGCTTGACGGTAGTTTATAAATTAAAAAAGACTTTTGACCCGTGAAAATTTTCGGGCAACACTGCTGGTGAAATCCGCAAGGAAAACCCCTAAGGAAATGTTGGACAAATTTCTGGAATTGAATCCTTTAAGAATTCATTTAAAAAACAATGGGAACATCAATGGAAATTTCTAGTAGAATTCATTGTAGAGCTCGTGAAGAATATGGATATTTCCCCCTTTTCCTCGGAAAAAATGGATAGATACACTCCCGTGCATAAGTTTGGGTTCACCCCTTAAAAACATACAAAAGTGTTCAGTCCATATATCTGTGATTACACGTCCATTCGAAAGGCAAAAGGTTATTCTTACTTCGTATGTACTTTTCCAAAAACATTCTTCGAACTTTGTATACTAAATTTTTACTCAAAGTTGTGTCATTTTTCAAAAAACACACTGAATGAGCACAGCTTATTTCCTCAGCATTGGATCGACCAAAATTTTTAATCAAAGTGTCATTAGAATCGTAATCTTATATTCTTTGAAGAGCACTCACGAAATTTTTGCGGAAAAATCTGAATACTATTCAAAATCAATAAAACAGTCATTCATGTCATCATGCAATAGTTTGGGTTCACCCCTCAGTATGGTGTATCGTGCAAAAGTTTGGGTTCACCTGAACTTACCTAAAACATGAAAAATCTGTGGAATCTCAAACCAATCATGTACGCGCCGTTACTTGCGCTCGAAAAAGCTTCAGATCATCAAAATCGGTTGAAAATGGCAGAGATATTGGCAAAAAAAATGTGCGTGCGGCTCGGGTGAACCCTAACTTTTGCACGATGACTTGACTGACTGTTTCATTGATTTTGAATACTTTTCAGATTTTCCCGCCAAAATTTCGTGGGGTCTCTTCAAAGAATATAAGATTACGATTCTAATGACAAAATTTTGGTTGATCCAATGCTGAGGAAATAAGCTATGATCATTCAGTGTATTTTTTGAAAAATGTCACAATTTTAAGTAAAAATCTAGTACAGTAGTTTCTCGATTTTATCACTGTTCGTTTTAATAACGCTTCATTATATCACTCTCGATTTTAGCACGATTTTCTGTTTGATTTTATCACGCCACAATAATTGTTTGAATTTCATACTTTTAACATTGAGAAATAACGCTTAACAACCAAAATGTATCTATTTGACCCATCTCTCACGTGCTTTTCATTTCATTTGATCTATTTCTGCAAACAAAGCTCAAATTTTTATGAAAATTATATGGCCGGAAAACCATTTTTATTATATCACGCTTCGGTGATATAATCGAGAAATTACTGTATACAAAATTCAAAATATGTTTTTGGAAAAATACACACGAAGTGACAATAACATTTTGTCTTTCGAATGCGGCTTAAAGAGTTTCAATTGGACGTGTAATCTCAGAGATATGGACAGAAAACTTTTGTATGTTTTTTAGGGGGTGAACTCAAACTTTTGCATGGGAGTGTATTTTGTTGTGATCCTTTGTTAAGGTAAGGTGATCTCTTGAAGCCAAAGAAATAGCCGTGGTTGCTTTTCTCGATATTGAAGGAGCATTCGATAATGCATCCTATAGCTCTATGAGTTCAGCCATGGAAGCAAGGGGCTTGGATAAAAGTGTTATCGAATGGGTTATGACCATGCTCAAGGGTCGCACAATTTCTGCTGATCTAGGAGGTGCGCAAATATCTATAAGATCTACGAAGGGATGTCCTCAAGGAGGAGTGTTATCGCCCTTACTGTGGTCTCTTGTAGTAGACGAACTCCTGAGAAATTTAATAGATCAAGGTTTTGAGGTAATTGGATATGCCGACGATGTGGCCATCTTAGTTCGTGGAAAGTTTGATAACACGATTTCCGATCGGTTGCAAACTGCGTTAAACATTACTCTCAAATGGTGTAGGAAAGAGGGGTTAAACGTAAACCCTTCAAAAACTACTATCGTGCCTTTTACCAGAAGGAAAAAGGTAAAGCTTATACAGCCTTCTTTGAATGGAGTTCAAATTCAATTTTCGGAGGAAGTTAAACACCTTGGTGTTACTTTGGATAAGAAATTGAACTGGAACTCTCATCTGAACAAGGTCATAAGTAAGGGTACTAATGCCCTATGGGTCTGCAATAAAGCTCTAGGAAAAACTTGGGGACTGCGACCTAATATGGTAAACTGGATTTATTCAGCAATAGTCCGACCAAAAATTAGTTATGCTTCACTGGTATGGTGGCCCAAGACAAATGAGGTAACCGCTCAGAAGAAGCTGGCTAAGTTGCAGAGACTTGCTTGTATATCAATGACAGGGGCAATGAAAAGTACACCATCGGTTGCCTTGGATGCCCTTCTTAATATACTGCCTTTGCATCAATTCATTAAACTGCAAGCTGCAAAAAATGCCTTGCAGTTTATTCGTTATAATAAAATACTAGATGGTGATTTGATTGGTCACATGAAAATCATCAAGGAATTCAATTTGAATTCAGATAACAAAACAATAGAAGATTGGATGACAACGAAGACCAACTATGATGTTCCCTTTAAAGTGGTTAAACCAAGCCGCTATACTTGGGATTCTGGTGGGCCAAGTTTACGTGCAGGTTCTATTGTGTTTTATACCGACGGGTCAAAGATGGGCGACAATACCGGAGCTGGAGTTTTCGGCCCTGGTATCAGCAAGGTAATCGCTATGGGGCGCAGTCCCACTGTGTTCCAAGCTGAAATACAAGCCATCATTGACTGTACAAATGTTTGTCTCAAAAGAAACTATAGGTTTGCAAAGATCTGTATTTTCTCAGACAGTCAAGCAGCTTTGAATGCTCTAAAGGCATTCACATGTAGATCAAAGTTAGTGTGGGAATGCATTCTTTCTTTGAAGCAATTGGCCAGTAGGAACGAAGTTACATTGTACTGGGTGCCCGGCCATTGTGGAATTGAGGGGAATGAAATCGCCGACAATCTAGCAAGACAGGGTGCAGCTTCGAGCTTTGTCGGCCCTGAACCGTTCTGTGGTATTCCTGAGTGCACTCTCAGGATGAAACTGAAAAATTGGGAAATGTCCATGGTAGAATCCAATTGGAACGCCACGGATACATCCAAGCAAGCAAAAAGATTCATAAAACCTAGTCTAGCTAAAGCCCGGGCTATACTGAATCTTAATAAAGGAAATCTTAGGGTAATAACTGGCCTGATGACCGGTCACTGCCCAAGTAGGTATCATCTTAAAAAGATAGGAAAAATACAATCCTCTGAGTGTCGTTTTTGTCAAGCTGAAGACGAAACTGCTGAGCATTTACTCTGCAACTGCGGAGCATTGCTTGATCAAAGAACGTTAACATTTGGAAAAGGGTTATTAGAGCCCTTGGAAATTTGGCAAGGTAGTCCTAATAGGGTAATAGACTTTATAAAACGAGTTGTGCCCAGTTGGGACAGTGTGACACATCAACCAATGTCTATCACATCTCAATTGTGAAAGGATATTTGATGAGCACCAAATAAAATATGGGTCATATCACAATATTCCTAAATAATGGAAGCAGTGGTTAAAAGGCTCTACAGATGAGGGAAAAAAAAAATAAGGTAAGGTGAAGATGAATCGAGGCCAAACTTCAAATTTTCAAGAGCACGGATCTGAAGAACCAAACATCCGTTTGAGCTGAAAACTTTATCGATTGGTCACTAGCTGGTGGTCTCTTTTAGGAATCTCGCAAGGGATGCTACGATAAAGAATACGGATCCTACAAGGAATTCCTCCAGGATTTACCCCATAACTTCACCATCACTCATGCTTCTAAAGATTCCTCCTAAACGTATTTTTAAATTGTGGAATTTACGGCTAAGTAGTCTTGGAATGATTAAAACGAGTTTTGTTTCAACCCAACGTTTCGACAATGTTCAATGTTACCCCGGATTACGGTACTATTAAGAATGCATAATTTCCTGAGGAAATTGCCTATCTTTAGGCGTATTGCGCGGTTCAAAGTGATTTTATTTTGAAAATAACTCAAAAAGTAAATGACTTGTAAGAGTTTGGTCTTCATATTCGGCTTCAGAGGCCATGATTCAAGTAACAAGTAAGCAACGACATTTTCAATTTTACCGAACGTTGTTAACATGGGTGATCAATGTTACCCCATATCAGCCAAATCAAAAAATCATTTAAAACATTTAATTAAACATATTTAAATCTTTTGAAAACTAAAATACAGTATATAGTCACGAGCGGTGGGTGCCAGTACTTATTTTAAAAATGTAAAACTAGCAACATTTGCATTTTCAAATGAAAAATTTAAGAAATATCCCTAAAACTGATCAATGTTACCCCGGATTACGGTACTAAGCTTTTTACGCATGCTAGGGTTCTGCCACCTTTCCATTACAACTGCCGGTTATTTTCAGTTCACAAAATTGTTTGTTTAGATTTGAAAATATAATGAAGCTGATACTGACAGACTGAAGAGTTATCTGAACACAATCTTTTGATAGAGAAATACTGGAAATTTATCGTTTTAGATATAGTTGTCAAGAATAGCCTGTTGATAGACCAAACCGCGAATTACCCAATATGGTTACGAATCAACATCCATGGTAGTCAAAAGGAGTCAAAGTGCAACTGTGCTGCTCCACGACGAATTAACTCACTACAACAGCACGTCAGAAGAGATGTCTCAACTCTCAACTGAATTCAAGGTCATTCGCGACGATCTCAGCGTACCGCACGCCATTCAATCTCGCAAAGCATCCAGCTGGGGTCCGTGCACTCTCTGGGGTCCCGTTTGACTCATGCGCACGCTCGCGTTCATCATATCTCTCTGCTCGTTGGCTTGGGGAATGGTGCGGCAAGCAGGAATTGTGCGCTTTGTGCGCCCCAACCAACCATTAACCAACATCCATCGCGTAAAGGTAGCTTTCTCACGGCTGTCAACGTGTTCGCCGAGTGGCGGCAGAGAGGGCGCACGCGATGATGGCTCATAAGCAATACCACGGTACTTCCCAAATCGTTATTATCAAAAAAAAAAAAAAAAAAAGGGGAAAAAACTGTTTCCCAGTCGTTTTCCATGGCTATCAATTGAAACAAAATTAAAACTTATCTTCCTTACGGGCTTGCTGAGATTTTTTTTTAATATCTGTATTTTTTTTATTTTTTCTTAATATCTGATTAAAGTGCTCATAAGAAAACTAAGCTGAGAAGCATGCTCTGTCCCGGTGAGGACGTAACGCCAGAAAAGAAGAAGGAGAAGATTGATAACTATGTAGTCATAAGAGCAGTTAACACTTCAGTCGTCGCGCTGTTGTATTTTGTACAACACTGCTGAAAAAACCTCGCTTATTGATCACAACAGCAGCGCGGTAGTTCCGACGGTGGCACACCGCGTGACGACTGGACGGTTAATTCCAAGCCCATGGCAAGAGACGACTTCTAGCATAGTCAACATCTTGACGTGTTTACCCATTTTCGGATTAATTGAATCGAGAGTGTAATCATTAATTGATGTTTTGTTTAATGTTTATGATCCGAAATCGAGCAAGCGTCGAAATAAAATAACTGATTGCATGCTAGGAGGCTTGCAGGATGTATTGAAATGTTTGCTTTCCTTCCAAAGCTATCGTAATATTGAATGTGCTTCAGTTTTTTGACGCTGTATTGGCTGATATAACGATACCAAAAATTTATAAACAAATCATAACAAACATTAAACAAAAAAAAGGTCTATATTTTCACAGCTGTCACAACTGACAGTGGGCGATATTAATTTATCGCCCAGGATATCATGGCTACGAAGATCACTGTGTATCGATATATGGTTGTCAGGTGCCTGGTTAATTCAGATAAAATGACGAATTATCGTAAACAATCCTGGATTTCCTAAGGGAATCGCTTAACTTTAGGCATATTCCGCGATTAAAAATAATTTAAAATATCACAAAGAGCAAATGATTTGTAAGAGTTTGGACTTCAAATTCGATTTCAATGAGCATAGGCCTTGAACCTAGTTTAACCATATGGGTAAGCGTGGTTTACGGCATAGTCTAAAAAACGACTGGTGAGCACAATGTGATTTGGAGCACCTGCTCTAAGGAGCACCGTGCACAAGGTTTCGGTCGTAGATCTGCCAGACACAGTGCCTCCAGGCGGCGTGTTTCACGCGGCTTCGCAATTCCGTTGCGGGCTTCAAGCGTAGGTAATATGATGAGAAGGGCCGAGATTGTGATGTTGGCAATTTGTTGGACTTGACTAGTTGGTGTATCGTTTTTAATCGCTAGCTAAATGTGCCAAATTACACAGGGTGGGAAGATTAGCCAGAAGTGTGATTGAAACGACGCGGGGTTTGAATTGCCACACAGATGGTCCATTCTGGTATAACATTGGTAGCATCTATTAGAAGCGGCATCATTAGAAAATGGTTATGCATATCCGTTGGTTTATGACTCATAGTTGTCAGACCAATAAAGATAATGTGGGGGACTCATTTACATTAATAAGGGGGGGGACGGGGGTGCCACAATTCACAATACTCCCCTAAGAAAAAACTTGAATAACTCTAAAATGTATAGGTATAATGGATGATACGTTATTTGGCATAAAGTGGTTTGGTATAAAGCCGTTTGGCATAATAGTCGTTTGGTATAATGAGTCTGAAACCACTAATTTCTTAAGATGACATTCGTTTCTACGTTCCCATGCAATTTTTCTGATGACATCAAACTTGTTTTGGAGTAAATTGACACTTTATTCACTTTATTCAACAATGATATGCTCTTGAATAGGGTTGTCGAAAAATCTCAATTAATCGGTTAGTTGATAATCGATTACAGTCCAAGAATGCCGATTATCGAGAACGAGTAATCGACCAGTAATTTTCGATTAATCGAATTAATCGACATTTTCCTGTAAATATGAGTTCTTACTGCTATGAGGTACATCGGAGTAGGCTAAAACGGGTGGGGCAAATTGAAATACTAAATTTTGAATATGATGACAATAAGTGTTTATCGTTCCTTAAGGTTTGTTTACATTTGAAGTAGTGTTGGATCCGTTGAATCTGTTGCATGCTCCTTGTGGGCGAGCGACGGAACCCGGATCCATTGTGTCCAGTTTGCGCTGTGCGGAAGAAAAAACGAAGTGTGCCGGTGAAAAACAAAAAAAAAAAACGCGTCAGTAGAGTTTGATACGTTGAACCTGTTGTATGCTACTGTCGAGCGAGCAACGAAATCAACGGTTTGCGTAGTAACCGCACTATCATTGTTGACGCATTGTTGACAGTTTATATCGTTCCTAGCTAAAGCAGGCTGCACAAGCTGAACGATCGCTAACATAAGGCAAAGAACAACATTTGAGTGTTAATTTTATGTTTTTCTGTAGGGGGTCCATAATACGCAAAGGGTCCATAACCGGCATCGACTCCCTATACAGTAGCCCAGTAATGATTTTTTTTACGTTTGACGAAAAGTTTTCACCGACTGGTGCGGGAGTCGAACCCACGCTTCGTTGCATTCACGATATGCGTTGGCCACGAAACCCACTTTTTCTTTTGAAATTTAGGTATAAACCTTTGTGGATTTTCTTAGAAGTATGAATTTACAAGTGGATGGAATATATTTATATGGAATACATGGTAAATAAAAATTTTAATATTGGGGATTTTGCTGTAATAGACTCACACCAGAAAAATGTTGCCCCATCAAAATATTCTCCCTCCATGTTTTCCATATATTGGATGGCGTCGTAGCTTACAAAATCATCATATAACGCTCACTGCTGGATTATGCATTGAATGCAAGGTGCGAGCTTCTGCTGAACTGCCATATAAACTAACGTGTGAGAATGTATTTCCCCACGTTGAAAATTTGCACGACAATCTATTCGTCAACAAAACGAACAATACTCTTGGAAATAAGTGCGCACACTTCTAGCAACAACGTTGCTCCACCATCAACGTTTCACACGTTTAACTTTTTCCCTGAATTTGCACGCTTCGTATTTGTATTCTAGTTCGCTTTAAATTATTTGGATAAAATATACCATTTTTTGAAGTGCAGATTTTTTTTAAATACACGGTGAATGGTAGCTTGACGGTAGTTTATAAATTAAAAAAGACTTTTGACCCGTGAAAATTTTCGGGCAACACTGCTGGTGAAATCCGCAAGGAAAACCCCTAAGGAAATGTTGGACAAATTTCTGGAATTGAATCCTTTAAGAATTCATTTAAAAAACAATGGGAACATCAATGGAAATTTCTAGTAGAATTCATTGTAGAGCTCGTGAAGAATATGGATATTTCCCCCTTTTCCTCGGAAAAAATGGATAGATACACTCCCGTGCATAAGTTTGGGTTCACCCCTTAAAAACATACAAAAGTGTTCAGTCCATATATCTGTGATTACACGTCCATTCGAAAGGCAAAAGGTTATTCTTACTTCGTATGTACTTTTCCAAAAACATTCTTCGAACTTTGTATACTAAATTTTTACTCAAAGTTGTGTCATTTTTCAAAAAACACACTGAATGAGCACAGCTTATTTCCTCAGCATTGGATCGACCAAAATTTTTAATCAAAGTGTCATTAGAATCGTAATCTTATATTCTTTGAAGAGCACTCACGAAATTTTTGCGGAAAAATCTGAATACTATTCAAAATCAATAAAACAGTCATTCATGTCATCATGCAATAGTTTGGGTTCACCCCTCAGTATGGTGTATCGTGCAAAAGTTTGGGTTCACCTGAACTTACCTAAAACATGAAAAATCTGTGGAATCTCAAACCAATCATGTACGCGCCGTTACTTGCGCTCGAAAAAGCTTCAGATCATCAAAATCGGTTGAAAATGGCAGAGATATTGGCAAAAAAAATGTGCGTGCGGCTCGGGTGAACCCTAACTTTTGCACGATGACTTGACTGACTGTTTCATTGATTTTGAATACTTTTCAGATTTTCCCGCCAAAATTTCGTGGGGTCTCTTCAAAGAATATAAGATTACGATTCTAATGACAAAATTTTGGTTGATCCAATGCTGAGGAAATAAGCTATGATCATTCAGTGTATTTTTTGAAAAATGTCACAATTTTAAGTAAAAATCTAGTACAGTAGTTTCTCGATTTTATCACTGTTCGTTTTAATAACGCTTCATTATATCACTCTCGATTTTAGCACGATTTTCTGTTTGATTTTATCACGCCACAATAATTGTTTGAATTTCATACTTTTAACATTGAGAAATAACGCTTAACAACCAAAATGTATCTATTTGACCCATCTCTCACGTGCTTTTCATTTCATTTGATCTATTTCTGCAAACAAAGCTCAAATTTTTATGAAAATTATATGGCCGGAAAACCATTTTTATTATATCACGCTTCGGTGATATAATCGAGAAATTACTGTATACAAAATTCAAAATATGTTTTTGGAAAAATACACACGAAGTGACAATAACATTTTGTCTTTCGAATGCGGCTTAAAGAGTTTCAATTGGACGTGTAATCTCAGAGATATGGACAGAAAACTTTTGTATGTTTTTTAGGGGGTGAACTCAAACTTTTGCATGGGAGTGTATTTTGTTGTGATCCTTTGTTAAGGTAAGGTGATCTCTTGAAGCCAAAGAAATAGCCGTGGTTGCTTTTCTCGATATTGAAGGAGCATTCGATAATGCATCCTATAGCTCTATGAGTTCAGCCATGGAAGCAAGGGGCTTGGATAAAAGTGTTATCGAATGGGTTATGACCATGCTCAAGGGTCGCACAATTTCTGCTGATCTAGGAGGTGCGCAAATATCTATAAGATCTACGAAGGGATGTCCTCAAGGAGGAGTGTTATCGCCCTTACTGTGGTCTCTTGTAGTAGACGAACTCCTGAGAAATTTAATAGATCAAGGTTTTGAGGTAATTGGATATGCCGACGATGTGGCCATCTTAGTTCGTGGAAAGTTTGATAACACGATTTCCGATCGGTTGCAAACTGCGTTAAACATTACTCTC
This sequence comes from Aedes aegypti, assembly GCF_002204515.2. Taxonomy (NCBI): domain Eukaryota; kingdom Metazoa; phylum Arthropoda; class Insecta; order Diptera; family Culicidae; genus Aedes; species Aedes aegypti. The sequence continues at coordinate 17,387 of NW_018735480.1, read as the reverse complement.
AAATGGTGTAGGAAAGAGGGGTTAAACGTAAACCCTTCAAAAACTACTATCGTGCCTTTTACCAGAAGGAAAAAGGTAAAGCTTATACAGCCTTCTTTGAATGGAGTTCAAATTCAATTTTCGGAGGAAGTTAAACACCTTGGTGTTACTTTGGATAAGAAATTGAACTGGAACTCTCATCTGAACAAGGTCATAAGTAAGGGTACTAATGCCCTATGGGTCTGCAATAAAGCTCTAGGAAAAACTTGGGGACTGCGACCTAATATGGTAAACTGGATTTATTCAGCAATAGTCCGACCAAAAATTAGTTATGCTTCACTGGTATGGTGGCCCAAGACAAATGAGGTAACCGCTCAGAAGAAGCTGGCTAAGTTGCAGAGACTTGCTTGTATATCAATGACAGGGGCAATGAAAAGTACACCATCGGTTGCCTTGGATGCCCTTCTTAATATACTGCCTTTGCATCAATTCATTAAACTGCAAGCTGCAAAAAATGCCTTGCAGTTTATTCGTTATAATAAAATACTAGATGGTGATTTGATTGGTCACATGAAAATCATCAAGGAATTCAATTTGAATTCAGATAACAAAACAATAGAAGATTGGATGACAACGAAGACCAACTATGATGTTCCCTTTAAAGTGGTTAAACCAAGCCGCTATACTTGGGATTCTGGTGGGCCAAGTTTACGTGCAGGTTCTATTGTGTTTTATACCGACGGGTCAAAGATGGGCGACAATACCGGAGCTGGAGTTTTCGGCCCTGGTATCAGCAAGGTAATCGCTATGGGGCGCAGTCCCACTGTGTTCCAAGCTGAAATACAAGCCATCATTGACTGTACAAATGTTTGTCTCAAAAGAAACTATAGGTTTGCAAAGATCTGTATTTTCTCAGACAGTCAAGCAGCTTTGAATGCTCTAAAGGCATTCACATGTAGATCAAAGTTAGTGTGGGAATGCATTCTTTCTTTGAAGCAATTGGCCAGTAGGAACGAAGTTACATTGTACTGGGTGCCCGGCCATTGTGGAATTGAGGGGAATGAAATCGCCGACAATCTAGCAAGACAGGGTGCAGCTTCGAGCTTTGTCGGCCCTGAACCGTTCTGTGGTATTCCTGAGTGCACTCTCAGGATGAAACTGAAAAATTGGGAAATGTCCATGGTAGAATCCAATTGGAACGCCACGGATACATCCAAGCAAGCAAAAAGATTCATAAAACCTAGTCTAGCTAAAGCCCGGGCTATACTGAATCTTAATAAAGGAAATCTTAGGGTAATAACTGGCCTGATGACCGGTCACTGCCCAAGTAGGTATCATCTTAAAAAGATAGGAAAAATACAATCCTCTGAGTGTCGTTTTTGTCAAGCTGAAGACGAAACTGCTGAGCATTTACTCTGCAACTGCGGAGCATTGCTTGATCAAAGAACGTTAACATTTGGAAAAGGGTTATTAGAGCCCTTGGAAATTTGGCAAGGTAGTCCTAATAGGGTAATAGACTTTATAAAACGAGTTGTGCCCAGTTGGGACAGTGTGACACATCAACCAATGTCTATCACATCTCAATTGTGAAAGGATATTTGATGAGCACCAAATAAAATATGGGTCATATCACAATATTCCTAAATAATGGAAGCAGTGGTTAAAAGGCTCTACAGATGAGGGAAAAAAAAAAAATAAGGTAAGGTGAAGATGAATCGAGGCCAAACTTCAAATTTTCAAGAGCACGGATCTGAAGAACCAAACATCCGTTTGAGCTGAAAACTTTATCGATTGGTCACTAGCTGGTGGTCTCTTTTAGGAATCTCGCAAGGGATGTTACGATAAAGAATACGGATCCTACAAGGAATTCCTCCAGGATTTACCCCATAACTTCACCATCACTCATGCTTCTAAAGATTCCTCCTAAACGTATTTTTAAATTGTGGAATTTACGGCTAAGTAGTCTTGGAATGATTAAAACGAGTTTTGTTTCAACCCAACGTTTCGACACGGGGATTGTGTCTTCCTCAGGGGAGCTGTAATTTGTTCAATTGTTAATAGTGTTTTACACATTTGTGTTATATGACTTACATTAATTTGTCGTTTTTTGTCTAGTGTTTGGTCTAACTTTAACTATCCTATTTTTAAATTATTTCAAGAACGCCTTCAGAAATTCCTCCATCCATTTCACAAGGATTTATTCCAGGTTTTCTTTCAGTTTTTTTTCAGAAATTTCTCCCAGAATTTCTTTCAAGATTCCTCACGGAATTCGTTTGCAACAAATCTCTCAAGGATTCCTTCAGGGACTTCTCTTGAAATTCTCATGAGAAACTTGCAAGGAGTCCTCATGAAACCCCTCCAGAGACTCCATGAATTCTTCAAGAAATGGCTTTTTTAAATTTTCCAGGGATTTCTCCAGAGATTATTCTATATTTTGCTTCAGAAATTCTCAGCCTTTTTCAGTTATTTCCTTTGGGATTATTTTTTAGAAAGTCTGCCAAAGATTCTCCTAGGCATTTTTGATCAGAGGTTTCTTCGGAATCATGCTTGGAATCATCCGAGTTGTTTGTTTTTTTATGCTACAGATTGTCTTTTTCGGATTTTATTATGAATTCCTTTTGGGATTCCTCCAAAAAATCCTGCGAATATTCGAATAATTCATCTAAAGATTTCAGTTTCCATTTTCCATTGCTCCAGTAGATTTTTTAGGGATTAGTTATGGGCATCCTTCTAAAATTTCTTCAGAGATAGCTGCAAGCATTTTGTTTGAAAATCTTCTAGGGATTCCTTCAAGAATTCTTTTAGAAATTTGTTTAGGGATTTCCCCAACCATTGCTCCAAAAATATCATTAGGGTCCTCCAAAATATTTTCATGAGGTTCTTTCAAGAGTTCCTCCAGGAATTTCTTGATGAGTTTACAAAAGAAAAATTCTTTCAGAGATTCTTCAAGAATTTCTCCAAGAAATTTTTCTAGGAATGGTTCCAGAAATTTTTGAAGGGATTCAATCTGTTTTTTACTGTTATTCCTCCTTAAATCGTCCAGAATTTCCTCGATTTTTTTTTATTCAGGAATCCCTTATTCGTTCTTACAAGATTTTTATGAAGTCTACCGATAATTCCTCAATGAATTAATCATGAAATTTCTTCCAGGGTGTTTTGGTAAAAAAACAAGAATAATTCCCGAAATTCTTTAAAGAATGCCTGAATTTCAGCTTCATATTGAATTCTTATAGACATCTACACATATACATTCTAGGATCATCAGAGCAAAAAAAAAAAAAAATTCGGTCCAAAAGTGGATTTTTGAGAGCGTTTAAAAGCATTGTAGTGCCGCTCCCCGAGGTCACTAAAAGCATGGATATGTTCGTGTTCTAAAGTTAGAAAAGGTAAGGAAATTTTAGAACTATTATGCCAATGATCATAAATGACCCCGATATACAAACAAAGCATAGACAATATACTTCTGTGAATCGCTAATGACTCCCATCCATCCATCCAAACGAATATTTAAAAAAAAATCAGGAGATTCACGAGATTGAAACATGTTTGGATATCAATGAAACTTTCACAATTTGCTTATCGTTCTGACACATTTTTGCGAAAACACCGTTATTTTTTGTATAACGCGTTACAAAACTCTGCAGCGATTACATTTCGTTATGGGACAATTCGGCGTGTTTTTTTTAATTTACCGAACAAATTATGTAGTCTCGTTAGTGTAGCTGAAAGATCATAGATAAACTAAAATTTGACAAAAATGCAGACGGCTGTATTAGACTATAGGACTATGTTTATAGAAAAAACAATCTCGCACCAATGATCTTGAGAAATGACAATTTGGGATTAATGCACAGAGAATATCAAAAGAAATAACTGTGAGGTCTATGAGCATATTTGTGGTTTTATGATTGTTTGAGCGATAAATGTTCGTACACATCGCAGTGTTTTACAGGAAAACAAAAAAATCGCCAATTAATCGACGTCAGTTAATCGATTATCTCGATTATTGAGTGAGCCAGGTATCGATGAAAAATTAATCTATTAGTGACTCGATTAATCGATTAATCGAAATAATCGATTAATTTGCGACAACCCTACTCTTGAATAAACTGAAGTATATTAGGAAAGTTATTGCCAATAGTATTTTATTATTTATCCTGAAATTACCATTCTTTCGAATATTTTTTCTTCTTTTGAGTTTCGCTATTGGAATAAATTTTTGCACTGAAGATTTGGATATATTTGGCACAAATTCACCCTTCTTCCAAACGTTCTCTGTTTTTTTTCTTAAGGCGAAGTAGGCCGTCATTGAAATTTGTACGCGTTGTTGATGATTGTTGCTAATTCATCTCACGATTTCAAATCAAAGAAAATCAGTTGGTTTTGCACTACACAGCTGAAAATGTATCAGAATACTTTAAGCATGTTAGTGCGTACAGTGATACTTTTTCAAGTCAATATAAACTATCAAGACTGAGTTTTATCACTTTGAAATGCAAGCTGAAAAGTCATCATTGTTGCCAAAACGAATGACGGGCTACTTAGCCTTAATATGATGTAACCATAATTAATGGTACAAAAACTGTTGATTTAAAATTTAAATAAATTTAACCTTCTTTTATACATAAGCTGTTCTTCGGAGCCATATTTTTTTAAATACTTTATTGTTTCCAACTGACAAAAGGGCAGCATTCGATTACATTGATCTGCTCAAGTTATCAGCGAAAAGAGGCATCGATTACTGCAGTTACTTCGATGGGTTGTGCTACTTTTCCCCGAATGTCGTTTCCCCAAACGCCAGTTCTCCGAATATCCCGTTTCCCTGATAAGCCTAATTCTCCAGTTTTTAGCACTCATAACTGTCGTAACTTTATACATTTCAGGGTGGTGAACGAACTTTTCATCTAATATGCACCATTCTTTATTTAATTGGCGGTTCTTTCGAGTTTTTCCGTCCTCAGCATTTTTCCAACAAGTGTATAGACGAGAATGATAGAATACCTCCATCTTTTGATTGCTTGTCGTTCTTTCTCGTTCACATCCAGCCACTAAAGTCTGTTATAGCACGTATTTAAACTGCACCACTTTTCGGGGAAACCGGTCATCAGAGGATTTTAATAATTTAAAGTATTCAAAACTCAAATGCTCAAATATCTTAAATTTGTTTCTGAGCATATATGGCCTGGGAAACTTCTGGTTTAAATCTGGGAAACTTTTCAATGAAGTCTGGAAGAGTTCTAAATGAAGTTTTGGAGACTTCTTGATGGAAATTGGGAGACTTCTGGACGAAGTCTGGAAGATCTCTGGACAAAATAGAGCTGTATATTAATGATACTTAGATAAATAGCTCCTACTTCATGTCAAAAAATATTTTGCACCAATTTATAGCAAAACGGCCATAAAAAACCACTAGTGCGACTGTAGATGACTGTCTACTAAGATTACTACCCCATTACCCCGAATTCCATAAACCTGAAAGTCATTACCCTGAATTCCAAATCCCCGAGCGACCCATAAAACTGATTGATATTACCCCGAATTCCAATATAATGAGGAAATGTTAATTGTTAATTCGGGGAACTAGCATTCGGGGTGATGGATTTCGGGGTAATGGAATTTGGAGTGATGGTATTCGAGGAAATGGCTTTAGAGGTAATGGGGTAGAATCTACTAAGGGAACACGGACCCTATTGGTCTATTGATCATTGGCATGAAAATAGCTGATAATTTTAAAGCTAATCACGCCTTCTTATCATCGTAGGCAGCTCTTCGAAGCATTGCTGTGTTGATATTGTTCTGCTTGCAGCTGCTACTGATTTCATTAGAAATTTACCCTTCTTTTATTAGAAGGCTGCTCTTTAAAGATAAATACATCAATAAAAACGAAGAAATAAAAATCTGCTCCCAAATATTTTTTTTTCTAATAGCCGATCAACCAGTGTTACAATTTCGATTTAGATCTTTGTCCGGCAATGGCGATCGCCAACGGTTCAAAACAAATCGACAACTATCAAAAATCACTGTTTGGTTAACCGGAAGGCAATTATTTTTATTTAATCAGTGATTATTAGCAATTTGAGTATTCATTACTGGTATACTCACTATATTTGACATTTTCGAATAGATGACCCATTTAGGGATGTTTCGGCAAAATTGTTTCTATCCAAGTCATAAATAAATATATTTATCTGCATATATGGAAAACTGATATTGATTGTCAGAAAATCAATAAAAAAGCATGTTGCATAGTGCAATATACAATAGCTTCTAAGGATCAATGGACTCACCCTAGCTACTGCCACTAAGTATAATGAATAAAATCAAGCATGAGGGCGTTTGGCCGAATTAAGCATATTTGCGTAATAATGCGAAGCAAAGTGAAAGAACAGCCTATTATTAAAGAAGAGAAAATTCAAATTGAAATATTATCAACTAAGTGTCCCTAACTTTTGGAACCGTATAAATATAAAGAATATCCTATTATTCTAAGAAGGCAAAACTAAGCTGAATATTCATTTGGCCAAATCAAGACTAACAATTCAAAAGGCCTCATCTCCAAAAAGTAAACAATGAGAAAAACGCAATCTTGGTTTGTCAAACAATAAATCAAATTTATATTATAAATTTAAGCATTGTATATGATTTTATCGTCCAGAAAGTCGCTGAACAAATTGATTTATTTTACATACAAAGGTATCGACCGTGATAATTATATTTTAAAAAACGAATTGAAGGTAATGAGGCTTTTATTGCACCAAAAGCTATTCAGCCCTTTTGATTTGTGCCCATGACGCCTTTGTTTACTCTAACACTGAGGCAAAAATACTTAGATTTTCCATAAATCATGACTTATGAGTCAACCAAATTATGGTTTCATTGAACGCTTAACCATTTCGAAAATGGGATCATAAGTTTCATAAGTGAGAACTTTGAAATATTTAAGAACCATTACTGTAAATAATTTTCATAGCAATCGCTAGAAAAACTGCTCCGCTTTCGATGTTAGGTACAAGTTAATCGAAAATAGTTCACATGTTATCAAAAGATGTCAATTTTTGAGCTCGCCTGATATAAAAGGCAACCCTTATCAGTGATTGATAATTTTAATTAGGTTATTATCGTTGCCTTTATTACTATTTTCCATTGATTGACTTATGAGATTTAGTAATGAAATTCTTCACCAAAATCATAAGTAAAACTTGAAAATTTCAACAATAATCATTGTGGCGCCAAATCATAATTATTCCATAATAAATTATTAAGTTTTTTTTGCCTCAGTGTAATTTGGTTGATTCATAAGTCATGATTTATGGAAAATCTAAGTATTTTTGCCTCAGTGTAGTAAAACTTACATCTGCCTAGTGAATTTGGAACGTTTTTCGCAATCTAAATTGCAATTTGGATGTTTGTTTAATAGGCCTCAACTCGGTTCCAGGTGAATATAGAAATGAGGCCTTCTTAGGAAAAGGCCGCATTTGAGATGAATATTCTAGTTAGTGGGAAATGAGATGGGGCCTTTTAGAAAAATGTTATTTTTTCAACTTCCATGCATATTTTCGAATTACTAATGTATGTTTCAGTAAGAATAGACTCTTTTACACTAAAATCAGCAGAAACCCGATTTGTTTACATTTTGGACATCATCAGGCTATCACAAAAAAAATCAAAATTTATTTGAGTCAATTGCACGTTACACTTTATTTTGAACATCGATTGCTCTAAACGCATGGATTTTATAACAAATAACAAAGCTACCACGTTGAAAACTTTTTGGCAGCAAGATCATGAATAACTTTCAGTATGACAATTACCCTGCGATTTTGTTCGGTGGAATAGTACGTTCGGGAAAATAGTTTTCGGGAAAATAATACAATCTGGAAAACGTGATCCAAGGAAATTGTATTCGGGGAAATGGTTTTCGGGAAATGTTGGACAATCTTCTAGAGAGCTTTCAGAGAAGACTTCCGGAAGAAGTTTAGAGTACAGTCACTTTATCCACAGTCTGGCGAACACACCGGTCGGGGCAAATTGGACCGGAACCAATCGTGTATAACGTCAACTACATTCATAGGAGAGGACATTGGTACATCATGCTCTGAAGACTTGCAAACTTCGATTACAAGTTTGCCATACTTCATACTCAAATCTTTCAGACATCGTTCAAAACTCTTTCAGATCTTTTTTAGAACTCTTCAAGACTTCTCTCAGAAGTCTTCCAGACTATGTTCAGATGTCTTCTATATTTCGTTAAGAAGTCTTCCAGAATTCATTCAGAAGTGTTCCAGACTTCGTTCCAAAGTATTCCGGACTTCGTTCAGAAGTCTTTTCTTTTTCAGAACTCTTCAAGACTTCGCTCAGAAGTCTTCTAAAGTTTGTTCAGAAGTCTTCCAGATTACGTTTAGAAGTCTTCCAGACTTCGTTTTGAAGTCTTCCAGAATTCTTTTAGAAGATTTCATTTGGAAGTCTACCAGACTTCGTTCAGAAGTCTTTTAGATGTCTTTCAGAAGTCTTCCAGAACTCGTTCAGAAGTGTTCCAGACTTCGTTCCGAAGTCTTCCGGACTTCGTTCTGAAGTCTTCGAGACCTCGTTAAGAAATCGTCCATGGAATTCCAGACTTCGTTCAGAAGTCTACCATACTGGATGTCGCAAAATGTATGTTATAAAATTGACCACTTCTTCTTCTTCTTTCTGGCGTTACGTCCCCACTGGGACAGAGCCTGCTTCTCAGCTTAGTGTTCTTGTGAGCACTTCCACAGTTATTAACTGAGAGCTTACTATGCCAATGACCATTTTTGCATGCGTATATCGTGTGGCAGGTACGATGATAATTTATGCCCTGGGAAGTCGAGAAAATTTCCAACCCGAAAAGATCCTCGACCGGTGGGATTCGAACCCACGACCTTTAGCTTGGTCTAGCTGAATAGCTGCGCGTTTACCGCTACGGCTATCTGGGCCCCTGCAATTGACCACTAACTGTTCCAAATGATGATTTTAATTCTTGTTCAATGATTCAATGGGCGTTAAAGCTCATTCGACCTTACTAAACACATTCACAATACACTGTTTCTTCACACCTCTACAAGGTCCAACCCTAAAACACCCATTTTCTCACGATAATGACGACTCCATCAGTTAATTTATTGGGGTAAACCCATAAACATCAACGTCCTCATGAGCGACCTGCATTCCAGCAGAGGCGATCGCTCTCACCACATCATTATCACATCTCTAGATCGACCCCATTTTAGAGATTTGATTACACTCGCTGAGGAAGTCGATGATGTGACCCTATTGAAATCGAATTGATTTATTTCGTCGTGATCATCACCATTGAACTAACTGAAATCACTGAACCGTTTGTGCGATTTCGACTGTCGATTGCGCTTCGATTCGGACTCGTAACAGAGCCAGTCCCCGACGGCAATGGGGCGGCAACTCAATCGCATTACTGACCTACCACAATACCAAAGCGACAGACGGAGGATCACTGAACTCTTCGATCTTGTAGGTAACAGTCGGCACGGCGCCATCGCGCAGTGGCCGCACACCATACAAAAGTTGGCTAAAAGTATAATGATTGAAGATAACCCTGCAAAAATTTTAACAAGAAGTACCTAATGCTTTATGGGTTTTGTTTCCTCCAGGTTTTATGACATAGATCATAGACTCCCCTGGATTTTAATTTCAGAATTCCTCCAAATATTGAAATAGGAATTCTTCCAACGATACATTGGAAAATAGTTTAAAGATTTTTTCACGACTTCATCCAATGCATCATTCGGTTTTCATTTTTTTAAAAATAATTCATCTATGATTTTTTTAAGAACACTGTAACAAATGAATCAACATTATCTAAAGGAAATTACTCGTATTATAATTTCTTAGATTACATTAATTAATGCAAATTCCTGGATAAATCCTCTAAATAATTTTTGGAAGAAAGTTGTAATGAATCCCCTGGATGGTATTTTCGGGGATTCTTGGGAAAATTTATGTAGAAATCTGCAGATGATTATGTTCAAAAGAATGCTCAAAAGAGCTCTTGAGAAGTTAACTGTTAGGAGCTTTTGCAGAAATCCTCAAAGAAATTCTGAGAAGCCTGAATTAATATAAGTATATGAACTTCAGCAAGAATTTTGGTGATCTAAGGTAAAATCTTGATTTTTGTGATAGTTGATGATATTAATTTGGAAAGATTCCAAAAGAAGCATATTTCAAAGAGTATCTTAAAAATATTTGTAAACATGTTTCATAGTTTATCCATGGATTTCAAGGCGGCATACGACAGTATCGTCCGTGTAGAGCTATGGAGAATCATGGAAGAGAACAGCTTTTCCGCGAAGCTCACATGATTGATCTGAGCAACGATGGACGGTGTACAAAACTGCGTGAAGTTCTCGGACGAACACTCCAGTTCGTTCGAGTCGCGGCGGGACTACGACAGAGCGATGGACTTTCGTGCCTTGAAGGTGTCATGCGGAGAGCCGGACTTAACAATCGAGGCACGATTTTCACGAGATCCGGCCAATTTGTTTGCTTCGCGGACGACACGGACATTATTGGGAGAAAATTTGAAACGGTGGCAGATTTGTTCACCCGCCTTAAACGCGAAGTAATAAGAGTCGGGCTAATGGTGAATGCGTCGAAAACAAAATACATGCTGGTTGGTGGAACTGAGCGCGACAGGGCCCGCCTAGGAAGCAGTGTCAAGATAGACTGGGCCCAGATAGCCGTAGCGGTAAACGCGCAGCTATTCAGCATGACCATGCTGAGGGTCGTGGGTTCGAATCCCGCTGGTCGAGGATCTTTTCGTAAAGGAAATTTTCTCGATTCCCAGGGCATAAAGTATCTTCGTACCTGCCACACGATATACATTTGCAAACATGGGCAATCGGCAAAGAAAGCTCTCAGTTAATAACTGTGGAAGTGCTAATAAGAACACTAATCTGAGAAGCAGGCTTTGTCCCAGATGGGACGTAACGCCAGAAAGAAGAAGACGAAGATACCATCGAGGTGATGGACGAGTTCGTCTACCACGGATCCTTGTTGACGGCTGACAACAACGTTAGTCGGGAAACACGAAGGCGCATCATCAGTGGAAGTCGTGCCTACTATGGGCTCCAGAAGAAACTGCGGTCAAGAAAGATTCACCCCCGCACCAAATGCACGATGTACAAAACGCTCATAAGATCGGTAGTTCTCTATGGGCATGAGATGTGGACTATGCTCGAGGAGGACTTGCAAGCTCTTGGGGTTTTCGAACGCCGAGTGCTAAGGACGATCTTCGGCGGCGTGTGGCGGCGAAGGATGAACCTCCAGCACGCTCAACTCTACGGCGAACCCAGTATCGTGAAGGTAGCTAATGCTGGAAGGATACGCTGGGCAGGGCATGTTGCAAGAATGCCGGACAACAGCCCTGTAAAGATGGTGTTCGCTACGAATCCGGTCGGAACAAGAAGGTGTGGGGCGCAGCGAGCTAGGTGGATTCACCAGGTGCACCAGGACCTGGAGAGCGTGGGTCGCAGTCGAGGATGGAGAGAAGCGGCCATGAACCGAGTGAATTGGCGAAATGTTGTTGACGAGGTTTTATCAAGTTTATTGATGTAAAACCAAATAAATAAATAATAGAAAAAAAAAATTCTTAGATGAATTTCATAAGGAATCTCTAAAGAAATTCTTACAAAGATTTCAAAGGAATTCTGGAACATATATGGCTGAGTCCTGAAAAAAATACTAGTAATAATGTTTGAAGTAATATCTTTACATTTTCTAAAAAAAAATTAAGGAATCCTTGAAATAAATTTTAATTGATTACTAAATTTAATTGACATTATCTAAAGAAATTCTGCGTGTAATTCCGGAAGGAATTCTTGAGAAAATATTCGAAGTTATTTATCATTAGTACGACTTATGAACGAAGTCATGAAGACTCCTGAAACAAAGTCTGTAAGACTTCTGGACGAAGTCTGAGAGACTTCAGAACGAAATCTGGAAGACATCGGAACGAAGTCTGGAAGACTTCTAAACGAAGTCTGGAAGACTTCTGAACGAAGTCTGGAAGACCTCTGAACGAAGTCTGGAAGCTTTCTGAACGAAGTCTTGACGTCTTCTGAAAGAAACGAAGTCTGCAAGACTCCGAACGAATGCTTCTGAACGAAGTCTGAAAGGTTACTAAATGAAGTCTGGACGACTTCTGAAGTCTGGGAGACTTCTGAACACAGTCTGGAAGACATCTGAACGAAGACTGGGAGACTTCTGAACGATGTTTGGGAGACTACTGAACGAAGTCTGGAAGATTTCTGAACAAAGTCTGAACGACTTCTGATGACTTCTGAACGAAGTCTGGGATACTTCTGAACGATGTCTGGAAGACTTCTGAACGAGTCTGGAAGGCTACTAAAGGAAGTCTGGAAGACTTCTGAACCAAGTCTGAGAGACTTCTGAACAAAGTCTGGAAGACTTCTGAACGACGAAGTCTGGGAGATTTCTGAACCAAGTCTGGGAGACTTCTGAACCAAGTCTGGGAGACTTCTGAACCAAGTCTGGGAGACTTCTGAACGAAGTCTGGGAGACTTCTGAACGAAGTCTGGAAGATTTCTGAACAAAGTCTGAACGACTTCTGATGACTTCTGAACGAAGTCTGGGATACTTCTGAACGATGTCTGGAAGACTTCTGAACGAGTCTGGAAGGCTACTAAAGAAAGTCTGGAAGACTTCTGAACCAGGTCTGAGAGACTTCTGAACAAAGTCTGGAAGACTTCTGAACAAAATCTGGAAGACTTCTGAACGACGAAGTCTGGGAGATTTCTGAACGATGTCTGGAATGAAGTCTGGAAGTCTTCTGAACCAAATCTGGGAGACTTCTGAACGAAGTCTGGGAGACTTCTGAACGAAGTCTGGGAGACTTCTGAACGAAGTCTGGAAGATTTCTGAACGAAGTCTTGAAGGCTCTTGGAACAAAGTCTGTAGGACTTCTGAACGAAGTCTGAGAGGCTTCAGAACGAAGACTGGAAGACATCTGAACGAAGTCTGGAAGACTTCTGAACGAAGTCCGGAAGACTTCTAAACGAAGTCTTGAAGATTTCTGAACGAAGTCTGGACGACTTCTCAAAACTTCTGAACGAAGTCTGGGAGACTTCTGAACGATGTTTGGGAGACTTCTGAACTTCTGTCTTTTAAGACTCCTGCAACCAAGTCTAAGACTTCTGAACGAAGTCTGAGAGACTTTTGAACGATGTCTGGAAGACTTATAAACGAAGTCTGAAAGGCTTCTGAACAAAAGTCTGAAAGGCTTCTGAACGAAGTCTGGAAGACCTCTGAACGAAGTCTGGAAGACTTCTTAACGAAGTCTGGAAAACATCTGAACGAAGTCTTCAAGACTCCGAACAAAGGCTTCTGTACGAAAACTGAAAGGCTACTAAATGAAGTCTGGAATACTTCTGAACGAAGTCTGGGCGACTTCTGAACGATGTTTTGGCGGATGCTTTTGATGAATACACTCCAACCTCTTTTTACGACCGTTTTTAACCGACGGTTCGTTTTACGACTCCTTTTTCACGACAGATGTTCAGCAAAATTGTTCAGTAGCTCAAGGGCTAACATATGGTGGTCATTGAATTGCGGAATTCTGCCACCAGACGGCGCTAGTGAGCATAAAAGTTTTGTTTTGCGGTTATCTTAGGATCCTGGCCATTTAGAAAGATGGCGCCTTCGGCAAAGTTGCTCATTAGCTCAAGGACTATCATTATAAAAGCTATGGGATTCGAAATTTTATTTAGCGGTTATATCAGGATCCTGGTCACTTACAAGGGAAGGTCACGATGGTGTTACACGGGGTTTTCAACCGGACTATTTGTGTTAGATTCTACATGTCGAAATTGGCGTAACTAACATGGAATATGGACACCATCACCCGAAAGGCTTTGGGGTTTTTCATTTTCGTTTAAACACCATCGTGACCTTCCCTTGTTTAGAAAGATGGCGTCTTCGGCAAAGTTGTTCAGTAGCTCAAGCGCTATCATTATAAAAGCTATGAGATTCAAAAATGTTGCCACCAGGTGGCGTTAGTGAGCATAGAACATTTGTTTTGCGGATATTTCCGGATCATGACCACTAAGAAAGATGGCGTCTTCGGTAAACTTGTTGAGTAGCTCAACTTTGCCCAAGACGCCATTATCTATGTAATCAAGGATCCTGAGATATCCGCAAAACAAAAGTTTCATGCTCACTTGTGCTTTCTGGTGGCAAAATTTTGAATCGAATAGCTTTATAATGATAGCGCTTGAGCTACTGAACAACTTTGCCGAAGGCGCCATCTTTCTAAGTGGCCAGGATCCTGAGATATACGCATAACAAAAGTCTCATGTTCACTAGCGCCGCCTGGTGGAAAAAACCTCGATTCTCTTGACTACAATAATAATAGCCCTTGAGCTACTGAACAGCTTCGCTGAAGACCCCATCTCTCTTAGTGGTCCAGGATCCTGAAACATCCGCAAAAACAAAAAAAAAATCGTGCTCACTAGCGCTGCCTGGTTTAAAACCGTATCTCTTGACTAGAAAAATGATAGCCCTTGAACTACTGAACAACTTCGACCAAGGTGTTATTTTTCTAAGTGGTCAGGATCCTGAGCTATCCGAAAAATCAGAGGGGGTTGTGTACAAGACACGACCGCATGACGTTAACTACGCCAAGTGATTTTCTGCATTTGAATTTCAGTCGATTGTTATAGTTGCAGCCTTCCTTTAGTTCAAACTCTAACAAAATATCTTAACGCTCGCAATATTTTAGATTTTCAATTGACATCCAGTATATTGCCGTAAGACGTAGTTAACGTCAAAAGAAGAATGAGCGAAGAAGCAGAAATTGGTCTGCTTTTATAGTGCGCTGCGCTTTCCAACCCACGTGTTTGAACGTATTTGGTTGCGTAAGAAGGGGTCGACATTTTCCCAATTTTCGACAGTCTATCGTCAAAAGTCAAAAGTTTTCTTAATTTGAGTAAAATTTTGTATACATTTTCCGGGACCGATTGGGAGGAAAATATTGAAAATCTACCGGAGGGAAAATATTGAAATCTAATGGGCTGAATTATTAGTATTCAAAATCTTACATAATTTCGTGACGTCGCAACATTTTAGATTTTCAATTGACACCCAGTATATTGCCGTAAGACGTAGTTAACGTCAAAACAAAAATTCTATGCTCACTTGCGCCACCTGGTGGCAAAATCTTGAATTTCTTGGCTAAAATAATGATAGCGCTTGAGCTACTGAACAACTTTGCCGAAGACGCCATCTTTCTAAATGGTCATAAATCCTGAGCTAATCCGCAAAAAAAAAATCTATGCTCACTAGCGCTGCCTGGTGCAACATCTCGAAATCTCTTGGCTAGAATAATGATAGTCCTTTGAGCTATGTAAAACTTTGCCGAAGACACCTATCCTTTTAAGTGTTAGGTGCCTGAGAGATCCCGCAAAAACAGCAAGTTGCGTGCACTATGGTACGCCTGGTGAGACGCAAATTTCAATCTTCACTTAAGCATTGTTGCCAGCGTATGACATAAATTTGAACCCTTCTGAAAACTGAGATACAGATGGAGAGTATGCTATTTGACTAAGCATCTAATTTTATCTGTCGCTCAAGGTTTTAATGATTGATGGCTGTTTCTTTATCTCTATTAAACAGTGTCCTGCGCAGCCACAACGAGCCATTTTGTATTCGGCCGACTGTTATGGATACGCAACAACTTCGGTATTCAACTTTGGTGAACATCCGCTATCGTTATCTTTAAAAATTTTTTAACTGGTATGTTGCATGATCAGACCCCATAAATATGCTCTATTGATATAACAATCGAGCGGAGTGTTGCACATCTTACCGAAATATTGAAATATGAACGGCATTTGAGAGAAGTTCTTCAACCCATATGCTTCAACTCTACTCGAAATATCTCGAAACCAAATATTTCCGCATCTACAGACGTCGTTGCAATTTCTTCAAAAATATTATAATATATAACCACTGATTTATTTACGACCCTCCGATAAACGTTCGTAAAAGAGAGAGGGTTGTATTTCGAAAATCACAATGAACATCCTTAACAATAAACTGATAGGGATTTTCATGCTCCAACTCCCTCAATCGAATTTCTAACTATTTCCAAATCTTGATATATTTACTCAAAGCCGTGGTAATTAAATGAACATAATGTTACTCAGAAAATCAAATAAACAAGAAAGTGTTCAGGACTTCACTTGTCACAGTGAAGGACCGATAAGGGAAGATGCCATCATAAGTTAAAGTTACACGCAAAAAAAGAAGGCAAGAATGTTATTAGTATGGATCTATTTTTGCTTAAATTGGTATGATACTTATTATGGTCGCTCGACTCCTCCTATAATGGGAATTCCCGGCCCACGCCCAGATCCTCTTTCAATCCACTTAAGCAAGTAAAAAAATTCTACGCGTATCAAATGGAAGAATATTACAGTAGAACTGTTCTTTACCAATTTCCAAAGTGTAGAAAAAGTTTATAAGTAAAACTTCAAAGACAATTGAAGCCCGTCCAAATAGTTCAATATGGTCGCTGTTCGACAGACTGGAACCAAGTGTTTTTAATGGTTCGGGAAAACTCGTACTCAGGCAATCGAAACATTAAAATATTGCCTTATCAAAGCTGAAGATGGAGACCCTTAAATTGATGACGCACTCGCAATCTTGCCTCGGGGGTACTAATCTTGAAGTCTTCACCGTATTTTTGACCCCACAACCAACTCCAGTTCGGTTAGTCTGAAACACCGACCCATTACAATACACACCCCGATTTACAACCCTACACACGTGTAATAGTTGATAAGGATGCCATATTCTCAGAGAAGTAGGTGGATTATTTCGCAACACTTTTCATTATGCCCCCCGCAGTTCCTAAAACACCTTGATACATTTAATCGAAAGTTAAACATTTTATATACGATTTGAAAAATTAAATCAAAAGGGGTTTCTTTCCGTTCCCTAAATTCTGACTAGTTGAAATGAATAACAGATAATAAAAGATTATGAACTGTATTTTCTAACTTTCTGGACCAAAACTTTAGGCCACTGTGCAATCGTCCGCGTTGAATTTTGGAACCTTTTAATTTTTCGCCACTCGCCTTCAACTGCCGAGAGAGTGAGAAGAAGATCGATTGAATTGGTCGATGGCCCGATGATCGGGCTGTGAGCATGCAGGCTGGATGGCATTCTTCGACCTTTTGGGATGATTTGTTTTTGTTTTGATTACCTTTTCTTAGTCGTGATGTCCGGATGCGAAGGAAGTGGTGCCGGAAAGCACTTGCGCTCATCGTTCATTTTTTTTTTCGTAGTCTTAGTTTGTCAATTCCCCATTTCGCGCTGTGATGGTCGGTGAATCGCGC
>NW_018735479.1:0-59215 GCF_002204515.2 Aedes aegypti | reverse complement strand
CTCCGGCTGAACTCGTCGGACAGAATAGTGCTAGTATATAAGAACATCTAAGTCAAAACAAATAATGCAAAATACTAGGTGGCAGTAGCATTCGAAGTCGGTTAGGTAGAGTTACAGAGTCGGTCGAAATAGTATGCCCAGGATTTGATTGAAATCCCTATGCTTTCAAGGTGGCCGGTATGTTCAGAATTAGATCAAACAGCAATACTGGCAACCCAAACATGTTCCACACGATCGGAGCTATATCACTCTCGCTCATCCTTATCATTATTATCATTACCATCTCGCATTTCCTATCAGCATAGGTAGCTTATATACCGGTGAGACCGAATCGACCGCGATCGGTTATATTCGCGCGTATACTCACCACACTGACCCTAGAGTATCGTTCTATATACTCAGGGCAGTCAGTTAGCTCTCGATCGCGCGCGCATGAGCATCGCAATAAAGTTCACATCAAACCGAACTTAACGAGTCTCCATAAAGTTTTTCGATCACCAAGTTTAACGCGTGTGTAGTTCTGTGCAAGAAACGAATTCCGCAGTGTCCGAACTAGGGTCGTCTCCAACGGTACCGGTAGGAACAAACTGATTGGACGATAGCTTGAAGCTTCTGCAGGATTTTTGTCTGAGTTTCAAATTGGTACAACCTTAGCATTTTTCCATTTGTCAGGAAAATATAGTAATTGAAAACATTTGTTAAATATATAAACTAAGAATGATAAGCTACTTTCGGGAAGTTTCTCGATAAGGATGTAGAAAATTCCATCATCGTCAGGAGCTTTCATATTTTTGATTTTTTTTTTAAAATAGTTCTCACTTCTTCCAAATCAGTCTCCCAGGAATTTTCGAAAACGTTCTCTTGAATGAGAATATTTTCGAAGTCCTGAGTAACTTGATTTTCAATTGGACTAGTAGGTCCCAAATTGAAATTGTGCGCGCTTTCATACTGCATAGCAAGTTTTTGAGCTTTTTTGCAATTAGTTAGTAATAATTTGTTTTCCTCTTTCAATGCCAGTATTGGCTTCTGTGTTTTTTTTTTTCAAAATTTTGGATAATTTCCAGAAGGGCTTAGAGCCAGGGTTCAATTGAGAAATATTCTTTTCAAAATTTTTGTTTCTAAATTGTGCAAAACGTTTCTTGATTTCTTTCTGCAAATCCTGCCAAATAATTTTCATAGCAGGATCACCAGTGCGTTGAAATTGCCTTCTCCTCACGTTTTCAAGACGGATCAAGAGTTTAAGATCATCGTCTATAAACACGGATTCAAATTTTACTTCACATTTTGAAATTGTAATGCCCCTAGCTTCAACAATGGAATTTGTTAAAATTTCAAGAGCATTGTCAATATCAAGTTTTGTTTGTAAAGAAATGTTAACATCAAGATTAAAGTCAAAAGTCGGCTCGAAAATAATTGAAAGTGGAGCTGCTAGGATTGAGAATCGCTTCATGGGATATTTGAAATGTAACAGGGACATGATCAGAATCAAAATCAGCATGAGTGACTAATTGGTTACAAAGATGACTAGAGTCGGTTAAGACCAAGTCAATCGTAGATGGAATTCTAGAAGAGGAAAAACGTGAAGGGCCATCAGGGTATTGAATTCATCGCCCATCTCTTTTTTTTTCTTAATTTCTTTATTAGTATCATTCCAAACATTACATTCATTATTTCTTATATCTAGGTCTTCTGTGTTATTAGACAACACTATCATCCTTATTTGGTAAAACAAATCTAAGATTTTATTAACATTTTGTACACAACATATTACATTTCATTTGCCGTAGCAGTTCAGATTTTTTACAGGTGAGTTGATTTTACCTGCTTATAAGAGAAAAAAAAAACGTTTTCAATATACTTAACCTAACTTAACCTAAATATATAACGCATTAATCGTGGCAATAGAAGATTGTAACTATTTTTGCCTGAAATTATTGATTATTTTATTTGACATTTGTTCCAATGTTTCAACATTGGATATTCTATGTAACTCATTGGTACTATACCAGGAGGAAGCCTCAGAATCATTTTCAAAATTTTATTTTGAATTCTCTGCAGAGCTTTCTTCCTGGTATTACAACAGCTAGTCCATATTGGTACAGCATACAACATGGCTGGCCTGAAAATTTGTTTGAATATCAAAAGCTTGTTCTTAAGACAAAGTTTTGATTTTCTATTAATAAGTGGATAGAGACATTTTACATATTTGTTAGATTTGGCTTGAATGCCCTCAATGTGATTTTTAAAAGTTAAATTCTTATCTAGCATGAGCCCTAGATACTTAACTTCATCTGACCAATTTATTGGAACCCCTCTCATCGTGACAACATGTCTACTTGAAGGTTTCAAATAAAGAGCTTTTGTTTATTATTAGTTGAGTTTTGGAAGCATTAGGAGAAAGCTCCCATTTTTGCAGGTAAGAAGAAAAAATATCCAAACTTTTTTGCAATCGACTACAGATGACACGCAGGCTTCGTCCTTTGGCGGAGAGGCCTGTGTCATCCGCAAACAAAAATTTTTGACATCCCTGAGGTAACTCAGGTAAGTCAGATGTGAAAATATTGTATAATATTGGTCCCAAAATGCTGCCTTGAGGAACACCAGCTCTTTTACAGGAAGTCTGTCAGACCTGGAGTTCTGATAATTAACCTGAGGTGTACGATTTGACAGATAACTTTGAATTATTCTAACAATGTATGTTGGAAAATTAAAGTTTTTCAATTTTACGATCAAACCTTCATGCCAAACACTGTCGAATGCTTTTTCTATGTCTAGAAGAGCAAGACCAGTAGAATTGCCTTCAGATTTTTTGGAACGGATCAAATTTGTTACACGTAAGAGTTGATGAGTGGTCGAATGTCCATGGCGGAATCCGAACTGTTCATTGGAAAAATTTGAATTTTCGTTGATATGGGCCATCAATCTGTTAAAAAAATCCTTTTCAAAAAGTTTACTGATGGACGAAAGCAAACTGATTGGACGATAGCTAGAAGCTTCTGCAGGATTTTTGTCTGGTTTTAAAATTGGAACAACCTTAGCATTTTTCCATTTGTCAGGAAAATATGCTAATTGAAAACATTTGTTGAATATATCAACTAAAAATGATAAGCTACTTTCTGGAAGTTTCATGATGAGGATATAGAAAATTCCATCATCGCCAGGAGTTTTCATATTTTCAATTGTATAATAATAGTTCTAACTTCTTCCAAATCAGTCTCCCAGGCATTTTCGAAAACATTCTCTTGATTGAGAATATTTTCGAAGTCCTGAGTAATTTGATTTTCAATTGGACTAGTAAGTCCTAAATTAAAATTGTGCGCATTTTCAAACTGCATAGCAAGTTTTTGAGCTTTTTCGCAATTAGTTAGTAATAATTTGTTTTCCTCTTTCAATGCCGGTATTGGCTTTGAGGTTTTTTCAAGATTTTAGATAATTTCCAAAAGGGCTTAGAGCCAGGGCTCAATTGAGAAATTTTATTTTCAAAATTTTTGTTTCTTAAATCTGCAAAACGTTTCTTGATTTCTTTCTGCAAATCCTGCCATATAATTTTCATAGCAGGATCACCAGTGCGTTGAAATTGCCTTCTCCTCACGTTTTTAAGACGGATCAAGAGTTTAAGATCATCGTCTATAATCACGGATTCAAATGTTACTTCACATTTTGGAATTGCAATGCTTCTGGCTTCAACAATGGAATTTGTTAAAGTTTCAAGAGCATTGTCAATATCAAGTTTAGTTTCTAAAGAAATGTTAACATCAAGATTAGAGTCAACATACGTTTCATATGTATTACAGTCGGCTCGTAAATAATTAAAAGTGGAGCTGATAGGATTGAGAATCGCTTCATGGGATATTTGAAATGTAACAGGGACATGATCAGAATCAAAATCAGCATGAGTAACTAATTGGCTGCAAAGATGACTAGAGTCGGTTAAGACCAAGTCAATCGTAGATGGATTTCTAGAAGAGGAAAAACATGTAGGGCTATCAGGGTATTGAATTGAGAAATATCCTGAAAAATAGAGATATATCATCAAATAAAATTCTGCCGTTGGAATTACTTTGAGAATTATTCCATGACCGATGTTTGGCATTAAAGTCACCAATGACAAAAAATTTTGACTTATTGCGAGTCAGTTTGGAGCAAATTAACTTGCTGTCCAGAGCATTGAAAAGGCAAATAGGCAGCTATGAAAGTATATTTACCAAACTGTGTTTCAACAGAAACACCTAAAGTTTCAAAAACTTTAGTTTCAAATGACGAAAACAGTTGATGTTTTATACGCCTATGAATGATGATTGCAACTCCCCCACATGCCCCATCAAGTCGATCATTACGATAAACAAAAAAGTAAGGATCTTTTTTAGTTTGGATCCAGGTTTTAAATAAGTTTCGGTAATAACTGCTATATGCACGTTATTAGCTGTAAGAAAATTAAACAGCTCGTCCTCTTTACCATTCAGAGAACGAGCATTCCAATTTAAAATATTTAAATTATTATTTGGATCCATTAGAAAAACGTAATCCAATAACAATTTGATAAGTTAATTTTACACCTACATGGTCTGCTTCAGTCATAGTGGTGGCTTTGAACATTGCATCAATCATTAGATTCAATTGTTCAGTTAGAAAATTGAAATCAGAGGCAGACATATCACTTGAAGTGGGTACATCTGATGATTTCCTATGATACTATGTGAAAGCGTTGTGGGAACCCCTGTTATGGGCAAACCTATGGGACAGGGGTTATCAACACACTTTTTCAGGGTCGTTTCATTTGGTGCTCCCGGATAATTTTCCCAACTATATTTGGTTTCAAGGCGGACAAATACAATACAAAATGGCGGAAAACAAGAATTTCTTTACATTAATAATTTTGATAATTCAGTTGAGGTTAAGAAGGCCATACATTGAAGTTTTATTTCAAGAAAAACAGGGAAAAATAGTGAAACTGTTTCTTTTTTAATTTTAACTTTTTATTTTACAAAACTAGCGCTCACCGTTGCGGCCGATCGTTGTCTCCGTTGGCATGCATAGTTGACACAGGATACTCCATCCGGCGGGTACAAAACAGGATCATCTTCTTCTTTCTTCCAAATCTTCTTCTTTTCTTCTCAGGGTGTCACTGTTCTGGTTCACTGGTTCGAGAACACAGTGTCGCGAGGTCGGTAAGGCCTTTTGTAGCGATGGCCAAGTTCCATGCCCTGGGAGTGGTACAAAGCGCGCGCGTTAGTGGCCAATCAAGCGAGCATGCACCAAATGGGCCGGACAACCACAGATTTGACGGAATGCCATTGTTCACTCTTCTTCTTAAATTTGTCCGGCCGGCCACAATTTCTTTTGAACACAATCACTGCAGTTTATTGTTCACCACTAGCTCGCTTGATCACTGGGCGTACGTTCACGATCACGAAAAACTAGCGCGGTTAGAACTAACTGAATTGTCTGTGGTGCACTTTTCTAACCGTTAGTGGTGGGTTTTCGATGATCCGTACTTTTATTTTAAATGGATTTTAGTGTTAAGTTTTAGCGGCATTTTAACTGTGGATTTTATATTCTTAACAACTTTTAATTCGTAGTTATATGATGTAGGTTTTAATATAGTAATTTTAAGGCTTCAACAGAACTCTACTATCACTATAGCGCAACTACGGGGGAACTACCGCGGTCAGTCTGGTGACGGACTAACTCGCGGACCGACACTATTTCGTCACTCCTCAGGACTTTTTGAATTACAACCGACTTCACCCTAATCGGCGGCTTCTATTTTAGTTCAGTCAGCACATAAACCCGAACCTGCCCCATCATAATTAGTTCCCGACATTCATACAGGCATGATGACGAAGATGATGATGATGATCGGACACGACGAAAGACGAAGCTTGACGGATCGATGACGCAAAATCTTACACACTAACATTAATATGGTTGAAGCTCTACACTAAATTACCCATTTACTCCGACAAATTTGGCTGCATGCTTTGCCTTGACAATTCGATTTCCCTATTCACTTGTTTTCCGCATATAATAATATTTTTGTAAATAAATATGAAAATATAAAAAAAAACAATCTATAAAAATAAATAAACAATCTATGTAAATAAATGAACAATATAAATAAATAAGTGTATATGAAAAATATATTTTTTTGTAAATAAATGTATAAATATATGAATAAATAAATGTACAGAAAAAATTAATAAATAAAAGAAAAATAAATAAATAAATAAACAAATAAATAATAAATAAATAAATAAACAAATAAATAAACTACCGTCGGAGTAAACACAAACAAATATAAACAAAGAGACTTCAACCATTGTACTACTAAATGCAAAATATACGTCACTCAAACACTAATAAAAGTGGAGACAGACATTTATTTTCACATATAGACATTTAATATATTCACAAAAATATATCACATAAATAACAATAATTCAGGGTTCTTAACCTTCAACTGGCCTTGCCAACAAATATTTTATTGTGACCTCAAAATGAGCGGTCACACCCATTGGAATTTTCGGCAGACGAAGAAGCGGAGTAGGAATTACCTGTGACGGTAGGGTTTTTTCCATTTGATTTGAAACAAGTAGAATGGGTACTCATAGTACGAACAGGGGAGGAGTTCAAATTACCTGCTACGATATCAGCAAAGGATTTTCCGTGGGTAGATACATTCGAAATTGAAAGATTCGAACGGCTACCCGACGGATTAAAATTTGTTTGTGCATGAGCATGATTATGATCTTCCTGGTGGGTATGATTCCTAATCAAACGATCGTTAAATGAAAAATGAGCATTGTTCGATACTCTACCAGGAAAATTCCGGAAACGACCGTTATCGTAACGGATATTATCTTTCATCTGCCTGGCACGAGCCTCAACGACTCTTTTGCGTGAAGGGCATTCCCAAAAGTTAGCTTTATGAGGGCCCTTGCAATTGGCGCATTCAAACTTTCTGGTATCTTCTTTCACAGGACAGACGTCCTTAGCGTGAGAAGAACCTCCGCAAATCATGCATTTAGCATCCATGCGACAATTTTTTGTACCATGACCCCACTTTTGGCACCGACGGCACTGAGTGGGGTTCTGGTAATTTCCTCCAGGTTTCTGGAAATGTTCCCATGTCACACGGACATCGAACATAAGTTTTGCATTTCTAAAGCTTCAATATTATTTAGTTCTTTTTTGTTAAAGTGAACTAAATAATATTCTTGAGGAAGCCCTCTCCGAACAATGCCAGATTGGGTTCTCTTTTTCATAATGATTACTTGGACTGGGGAAAATCCAAGTAAATCATTTATTCCATTTTTGATCTCTTCAGGTGACTTATAGTCACTCGAGAGACCTTTCAAGACAACTTTGAACAAACGTTCAGTTTTGTCGTCATAAGTAAAAAATTTGTGCTTATTCTCTTCAAGATGTCTGAGAAGAAGTTCACGATCTTTAAGAGTTTCCGGCAAAACGCGACAGTCTCCTTTCTTTGCGATTTGGAAGGAAACCTTGATTCCCCTAATGGAGTTCAAGATCTCCTGCCTAAATCCCCCAAATTCGGAACAACTGACCACGATAGGCGGCACTCTTTGCTTCCTCACTTGAATCAAAGAGCCTGGGCTAGAGGCTGCTTCGATTTGGTGTTCGGAAAATTTGTCTAGAGCATCGAATTGGTTGCTCATTTCGATACAATTATTCATTTCACCCTTGGAAGAATCTTCGCATTCGGGGAAGCGTCCTTTCTTCCATTCTTGCCACGTGTAGTGACAGTTTTAAAATCCACTTTTTTGGAAGGAAGTAGTGAATTCAGAGATTCACCCTTCCTTTTGTTAGTTGTTTGATACCATGTTTAGTTAATAAACGAGAAGACGTGACCTTCGAGAGGTTTTTTTCCAAGACGGTGTCCAAGAAGGATTACCACCGCTAGCTTTCGCCAACGGGTCCAACGAAAAATCGAAGGCACGGGTCCAAACAAGGATCGTAAAGGGATCAATAGTAGAAAAAATAGTACTGAAAAGTACTGTTTTAGTAGCACTGAAAAGTACCGTTTTGAATTTTAGCACTGAAAAGTACTGTTTTTGTAGCACTGAAAAGTACTGTTTATTGCTTTAGGTAGTTTTTAAGAAAAACTTCCAAGAGCAGAGAGATTCGTGTACGCCACAGCACGAAGGTACGATGCACACTGATCATCGCCCATCTCTCATCATCATCATCTGGTGAGCATGTTGCACGAAATGTTGTTTTGTGCAACAAATCCTGCAGATGGCGGTAGTGCGAATTGTCAAACCATGAACAAAAACAATGTTCGCGCCTTTGGTTGTAAGGTTGGGAACATAGTGAATTAGAAATGATTGTTAAATGAGTGGTCGATGAAAATTTCGTTAGTGGTACATTGTTTGTCTGTGGAAATACGTGATTTTGCCTGAATTAAAAATTCTTTTGACAGCGTAATTATTTACAGTAAAAAAACGAATAAAATCATATAATTTTATATTTACATCAATCGAAAACTCATGTTAGATAAAAAAAAACTTTTGTAGTGTATCGCATAATCATAGAAATTATTGTTTAAAAAATTTTAAAATATGAAAAAATAAATTCTCAAAAACTTTATTTTATCAGCTCATGATATAAGAAAAGAAAAGCGCTGTTCATGCACTGAAAATATTTCATCGATAAATGTTAATTCGAACATCTCAGGAAGGACATTCCGAACAATGTTACCCCGATATACGGTATTTCGTTCTCACTTTTGCTCATCGCTGTCAGAACTGTCTCGCTACATATGCGACAAGAGCAAATGTACTTGACAGGAAAAATTTCACTGCAGTATCTGCATCAGGTCAAACAGCTCAAGGGGAAAAAACACGCTTGTATACGTCAGACGCACAAGAATTGTAGCGGAAAAAAAGTTGAAAAACAAACAGTAGGTGTCGTCGATTTTAACAATGTTTGTAACATCTTGCGACAGTCGATTACTTGCTGTTGGATTTTTTCATTCGAATTCAATTCACGAATTTCAATCAACAGTCATCAACCCATCACTTTAAGTGGATCCAAGATAGACGAATTCTGTATTTTTTTCCAGGAATTTGAAATTTCTATGGAGATCATGAGCTCCTAATCAACTATTATGAGACTCAGATATTTTCTAGGATTCTATAGATTCCATTTTAACTTCAAAATTTCTGGTGTACTCACGGTGCGACTTATAGGTTTCCAAAATTTCTGCGTAATTTCATTAATTATTTGTTGAATCCTGATAAAAAATGTGCAATGTTTGTGAAAGCTTTGAAGGTATTCCTGGAACTTGTTGAATTGTTTACATTTTTCATTATTAGCATATAAAACATTACAATAATGTATTATATTTTGGCAATACTATCATTCTTATTTGGTAAAACTCACAAAAAGTCCGTGGGCTTTGTGGCCATGCGATTGGTGTTACCAAGCATTTAGCCGCATCGAGTCAAGGAGTGTGGGTTCGATGCTTGCAGGTCCTCTTCCCGCATGGTCCATGCTTCATGTCCATAGAGGACCACCGGTCTTATAAGCGTTTCGTACTGACTTATTGTCATAACTTACTTACTTTTGCTGGCTCTAGTCCCTTCAAGACATGACCCTGCGCCACAATGTTACGCCCAACTAGCTCGGTCCATGGCTGCTAACCTCCAATTTCTTGATCGCCCCACACTCCATGATCCTGCTCCCACTTGGTCCAAACCACCTGGCTCGTTGCGCTCCCCTTTGTCTTGTACCGGCCGGATTTGAGGTGAAATACCATTTTTGCGGGATTGTTATCCGCATTCCTCACAACGTGTCCCGCCCATCGTACCCCTTCCAGCTTTGGCGACTTGCTGGATACTGGTTCACCGTAGAGTTGCGCAAGCTCGTGGTTCATTCTTCTCCTCCATACGCCGTTCTCATATACTCCGCCGAAGATCGTCCTAAGCACACGTCGTTCAAAAACTCCTAGCGCTTGCAGGTCCTCTTTGAGCATTGTCCCACGTCTCATGCCCGTAGAGGACTACCGGTCTTATCAGCGTCTTGTACATGGTACACTTAGTAACGGTAGTGAAGTTTACCAGACCGCAAGGTCTTGTGGAATAGTAGTAAGCACGATTTCGGCAATGATACGTCTTCGAATTTCTCTGCTGCAGTTGTTATCCGACGTTATCAATGATCCGAGGTAGACCAAATTCGTCCACACCTCGAACCATCCACGCCGATCATCACGCATCTGTTAATGCGAGCTCTATCGCGCTCGGTTCCTCCAGCCAGCCAGATATTTCGTCTTCCGACGTAATTTACCTTCAATCCAACCCGTTCCCGCTGCACGTTTCAGCCTGGTATACTGTTCAGAAAACCACCTGGAACGTTTTTCCGGCAAATGTCCCACGTCGTCAGCAAAGAGATGAACTGGCTGGATTTATTGAATATCGTGCCCCGCATTTTGCAGCCCGCCGTTTCCATAACACCTTCTAGCGGCATATTGAACAGGAGGCAGGAAAGACCATCGCCTTGTCGATCTCCTTTGCGTGTTTTAACGGGTCCGATAATTCACCGCCGATATCTTCACACCGCACTGTACACTATCCATCGTTGCTTTGACTTGATATTCGCGACACTTTGGAGGATCTGCCGCAACATAAAAATTTGGTCTGTCGTCAATCCGCCCGTCCACAAACCGGCTTGCATAACTTCCCACAACATCTGCTTGCCAGTGGCGATGGACGGCGGAAGATGATCTGGGAAAGCACTTTTATAGGCTGCGTTAAGAATGGTTATCGCTCGATAGTTCTCATATTCTAACTTGTCACCTTTTTGTATATTGGGTATATTATTCCCTCCTTCAACTCCTCCGGTAAGCTGTTCTGTATCCCAGATCCTGGCTATCAATCGGTGCAGACAAGTGGCCAACCAAGTCCGTACCCATTTTCTTAAGTTCCGCTCCAATACCATCTTTTCCAGCTGCTTGTTGTTCTTGAGACTGTTTGATAGCATCCTTAACTTCACCTATTGTGGGAGTTTAGCACGTCTCCCTCATCCATCGTACTGATTGAAGCCATTCCTTCTCGCTGCTTGATCTTCCTCCTCTGCGCAGTTTAGGTGTTCATCTTAGTGCTCGCTTCCTTCTTTCCATCACCTCATGTTCGTCCGTCAAGATACCTCCATCCCTTATCCCGGCACATTTCGGCTCGCGGCACAAAGCATTTGCGGACGCATTGAGTTTCTTGTAGAACTTACGTGTTTCTTGAGAACGATACAGCTGCTCCATCTCTTCGCACTCCAACTCTTCCAGGCGGCGCTTTTTCTCCCGGAATAGATGGGTTTGCTGTCTTCGCTTCTGTTTGTATCGTTCCACGTTTTGACGGGTGTCTTGCCCGTAGCATCATCAACCCGCGCTTGCATTCTTCTCGTCCAAAACCGCCTGACACTCCTCGTCGAACCTACCGTTCCGTCGATTTCCTTCCATGAACCCAATGGCTGCGTTGTTAATGGCTACTTTGAAGACTACTCCAGCAGTCCCTTAAGAAAGGCTTCGAGGAGCTCTCCCTCTTACGATAACGCTGCTTCAATGCTTTGCGCGTAATCAGTTGCGACTTCGGGTAGCTTGAGTCGTTCCAGATTATACCGTGGCGGGCGTCGGTACCGAATGTTGTCCACAACGGATAGTCGTTGGCGCACTTTAAACCGTCCTAGGTAGAGGTCCGATCGATGTTTGCGCCGCTATAGGTTCTGACGTCGATAATGTCCAAGAAGTGTCTTTCATCAATCAAAAACGTGGTCGATTTGCGATTCAGTCTGTTGGGGGTAATCTCCAGGTGTACCGATACGGGAGGCTGTGCTGGAAGTAGGTACTACGTATGGCCATGTTTTGGAGGCGGCGAAATCAATCAGTCTAGGGCCATTTTCGTTCTTAAGCTGGGTGAGCACTGAACTTCCCTATAATCGGTCTAAATTCTTCCTCCTGACCAAACCGAGCGTTGAGATCTCCGATAACGATTTTGACATCATGGCTTGGGCAGCTGTCGTATTCCACGTTCCAGCTGCGTGTAGAAAGCGTCCTTATCGTCATCGTCACTTGCTAGGTGAGGGCAGTGGCACGTTGCTTATGCTGATATTGAAGAAACGCCTTTGATTCTCAACTTGCACATTCTGTTTTCGATTGGCCACCACCCAATCACGCGCCTCTGCATTTCGCCCTTCACGATAAAAGCTGTGCCCAGCTTATGCCTGTTGCCGCAGCTCTGGTAGATGGTATAAACCATCCCTATACGTATGTACCGTCGACCCTTTCCAGCAAATCTCCTGCAGCGCTACGATGTCGAACTTCCGGACCCTCAATAATTCGGAAAGAATGCGTTTTCGATGCCCTGGGTCTATGCCGATTGTTCCGGTACGAATTCACATTGTATGCTTCCTGTACTGATGATTTTTACGGCCGGCTTGTAAGGCCTGCACCAACCCCCTGTTTCGCCGGAGGATCATCGTGCACAGCACTGTTTAGAGTCCCACGCTGGCATTAGGGACGGTGATCAGCCGCTCCTAACAGAGAATAGACGCTGTTTTGAGCCGCCCCCAAACATGCAGAACAGACGATCTTATAAGCTACACCCTCAGAAGAGAGGAGCCCCCCTTCCCTGTCAGCAATACGACCAAGGTCCCACCAGGGTTGGTTACCCCGATCTTCCCTACGGTTACTCGTACCGGCACCACGGGGAGGTAGGGATAGGAGTCACTGGACAAGAGGCTAAGGACCACAAATGGGGTCTATTTTATAACTGCAGGTACGCGAAGTACCAATGGTACGCATTGTCCAGTCATTTACCACCCGTAAAGCGTAAATAACTTATGAAAATCACCTTTATTATTATTAAAATAGCAAATGTTCAAATCAAACTTCAAATAATTCGAAAATGCCTTCTCTAAGAGAATTGATCATAATAATCAATATGGTTCAGAATACTTTCAAGGTTTGTATATCATCATCAAAACATATTTTATTCTAACAAAAAAAATAATTCAAAAATCGACCAAAACTTTTTCTTTGAAAAACTTTTTATGTTAAAAGCCTCTATCATGAAATTTTGTCCCATATACTTATTTGCTTTTAGGATTCCATGGTGAAAATTAAACAAAAATGTTATAAATGAAATTTTTGTGTTGTTTATAATTCAAGTCTAATTTTTGAATGTTTATTCTGAAAGCTTATATGGTTTAAAAGGATATTTCTTAGTTTAATAATATTACACAACCTTTGAATAGTTCGTTACTAGAAGCGTCGACTTTTGCCTTAGAGACTGATAGATAAATTTTGGATGGGTCATGTAAATTTTTGAACGGTTCGTCTTCAAACGTGTCGACTTTTGTGCAGATTGATAGATTACTTTTTAAGGCATTGTCATTGACTTTATTTCGGGCCTGTGTAACTCGTGAAAATGATGCTCCTAGGGCTCTTATTGGTCAGCGTGCCGTAGACCTTGATGTATGGATGGATGATGCATGGATAATTTTTAAGTTTTATGATGATTGACAATGGTTTGCAGAAAAAAATATTTTGATCGTATTGTATTTATTGACTTTGTTGTGTAATTGTTACTGATAGTGATTGTAAAGTGTATGTAGAAAAAAAAAGGTTTTTACGCCTTTTTAAACAAGTCGCGTGTTGTTGGTCTACACAAATCGGCTTTTCCTCATGAAACGTATCAATAAGCAGATGAAAATAGAAGCCAAATAAACGAATAATAAAATATCAAATGTATGATGAAACGTTTATCTAGGGAGTGGCCTATTTCATGTAGGAACGTTACGCATAAAACAGTTTCATACAATGTCTATTGAAGCGTGTGCTAGTATAAGGGCGTAAGTAACATGATTGATTTCTCTTCATTGATCCTCTCTTTAGTGAATAAAGGTGACAAGATGCAAATTTGTTGAAATTTTTCCACCTAAGAACGCCAGATTTCATCGCTACCAAGCATTCTGAATTGAAAAGGTTTCCACAAATTTGCACCACGATCCCTCGCTCACTCAGCTTTGTAACATCTTCAACAACGGAAGGCACGTCACTCAGCATGATGGAAGCCTCGAATTCATCCGACACAGTCGAGCCCTGCCGAATTGTTTCTTCTATCGCCGACTTCGTTCCTTCTACTGAACTACATCATCGCTCATCGACAACGGAACGCACATCACAAAGCACGATGGGAGCCCCCAAGCCATCCGACACAGTCGAGCAATGCCGGTTTCCATCTCCTGCAAGTTGTTCCGGCCGTCCAAGTCGTTCCGTTCCTGTGTTCGGAATCGGTGACGGGGTCTCCCAACCTGCTTGCTCAGGCAAGTACAATGACATAGGGCTTTCTCGGATCCTTTTGTAGCAACAACGTTTCGCCGGTCAGTGGTTACCTGCCGAACCTTAAATCTCCGTCATCATTAGCCATTCAGCCCCATGGTAAACCTGACAACCGACTTTGGGCTTACTACCAAAATGTGCGAGGACTTCGAACTAAAGTTGACGAGTTGTTTCTTGCTGCTGCTGATTGCGGGTATGATATTATATTTTTGACTGAAACGGGTCTAGACGAGAGCATCAATTCCGTTCAACTATTCGGTACGAGTTTCAACGTTTTCCGTTGCGATCGCAACTCAAGCAATAGCGATAAAGCTAGTTTTGGTGGAGTGTTGATTGCCGTCGCGCAATGCTATCCCAGTTCTCTTGTAACTGTGGAACATGGCAGCAATTTAGAACAAGTCTGTGTCTCGACGAGCATAAAGGGTATCAGGCTCAGTCTTGCCGCGGTATATATACCACCGGATAAAAGTCGAGAAGATGAAATTATGGAGGCCCATATCGCTTCCGTTAAAGAACTGACTGATAAAGATGGCAAAGTGTTAGTTTGCGGTGATTATAATCAACCTCGATTACAATGGATAGAGAGAGATAATAAGGTCTACCTTGCTGAAACATCATCACTGAATGCTGCCAGTATTGCGCTTCTAGACGGGATGGATTTTCTTAATCTTAATCAGTGCAATATTATCAAGAATGAACTTGGACGTACGCTTGATTTAGTATTCTATAATGTAGAGAGCGAAGCTGTAATCGATGAAGCTGCAGTACCGCTTTTGCCAACCGACGCCCACCACCTCCTCTGGTTTTATCGCTACCTTCCTTGCTTGCTCCTTCTTCTCGCTCAGTAGATGCCCAAATTAGACTATTTGATTATCGGAAAATCGATTACGCTTCGCTTATACAGTTTCTTTCTTGATCGGAACTGGAACGATATCATTGAGTCATCGAATGTTGATGAAATGACAGTGCAATTTTGTAATGTTGTAAAACATTGGTTGGAATCAAATGTGCCATTCAAAAGACGACCTTTTTCACCTGCGTGGAGTACTCTGTCTCTTCGGAAACTTAAACGAAAACGGAACGCAGCTCAACGAAGATTACGGAGATGTAAGACGGTAGAAGCAAAGCGGGAATTTAAACGCACGAGTACCGCCTATTCAACGTTAAATGCGCGCTATATAAATCGCATGTTCTTAGGGCCCAATGGAATTTGCGACGAAATCCACGTGCCTTTTGGAGTTTTGTAAAACTCTAAGCGCAAAAACCCCAGCATTCCGATCAATATACGGCTCGAAGATCGGGTGGCTGCCTGCGCAGCTGAAGCGAGTGAATTATTTGCTGAACACTTTGCATCTGTGTTTGAAACGTGTGAAGCTAGCGATATTGAAATGGAGTCTGCCGCTTGTGATCTTCCGTCAGATGTGTTAAACTTGTCTACGTTTGTTGTAACAGAAGAAATGATTATAACGGCGTCCAGAAAGTTGAAAAATTCATTCTCTCCCGGTCCGGATGGTATTCCTGCCGTGATTTTCCGGCGTTGCGCTGTTGTCTTAGCCAAACCTCTCGCTGCTATCTTCACTCGATCTTTTGGTCTGGGCATTTTTCCAGCCTTGTGGAAGCAATCATTCATGTTCCCGGTGTTCAAGTCAGGCGATCGACGAGATGTGAAAAATTATCGAGGAATCACAAGTTTATCTGCTGCATCGAAGTTATTCGAGATCATTATGAGCAACGCTGTATTGAACGCCTCTAAAAGTAATGTCTCCACAGACCAGCATGGTTTTATTCCTGGTAGATCGGTGGTATCAAACTTGCTGGAGTTCACAAGTACATGTATCACGGCAATGGAACAGAACACCCAGGTCGATGTCATATACACTGAC
This sequence comes from Aedes aegypti, assembly GCF_002204515.2. Taxonomy (NCBI): domain Eukaryota; kingdom Metazoa; phylum Arthropoda; class Insecta; order Diptera; family Culicidae; genus Aedes; species Aedes aegypti. The sequence goes on along the minus strand of NW_018735479.1, from coordinate 42,979 downwards.
TTGAAAGCTGCCTTCGACAAGATCGATCATAGGATACTACTGTGTAAACTCGCTAAACTCGGAGCGTCGGAAACACTCACATCTTGGCTGCATTCTTACCTGACAGGTAGAACATTACGCGTGCAATTGGATTCACGTGTATCTAAGCCATTTACAAGTTCATCTGGTGTACCTCAGGGTAGTAATTTGGGACCGTTACTTTTTTCGCTATATTTCAACGATGTTGCGGCATTACTGGGAGCTAAAGTCAAACTTGTATATGCTGATGATTTAAAACTCTACCTTATCGTCCGTACGGTAGAAGATTGTCGGCGTCTTCAATGTTTACTAAATTTGTTCGTTGATTGGTGTCGTCGGAATAAATTGATCGTTAGTATTCCAAAATGCGTGGTAATGACATTCCATCGTATAAAGGATCCAATACTGTACAACTACTACATCGATGGCAATTTGCTTCGTAGAGTTGATAGAGTAAATGACCTTGGAGTACTCCTGGACCCGAAGCTCGATTTTCGTCTACATTATTCATCAATCATCGCGAAGGGCTAACAGACAGCTTGGCTTTATTTCTAAGATAGCTCGAGACTTCAAGGATCCTCACTGCCTTAAGGCATTGTACTGCTCACTGGTTAGGCCTATAATTGAAAATGCTTCTGTGGTCTGGTGTCCGTACGAGGTTACCTGGATCCTTCGCCTTGAAGGAGTGCAGAAGAGATTCGTGAGGCTAGCCTTACGGAATCTTCCATGGCGTGACCCAGTAAACCTACCGCCTTACACCGAACAGATGTTTTGTTGCTAAGCTTGGAAACATTGGAACGAAGAAGGAAAATTCAACAAGCAACATTGGTTGCAAAGATAATAAATGGTGAAATGGATTGCCCGGAATTATTATCGCAATTGAACTTTCGCATTCCGCAACGGACTCTAAGGAGCTACACGTTACTACAGCCAAGGAATCATCGTACGGCATACGGCTACCACGAACCTCTAACGGCGATTATAAGAGTGTTTACTTCGATGGAATCAGCGTTTGAGTTTGGTGAGCCCTCATATAAGTTCCGCAATAGAATAAGAAGAATGTAATGTACTGTTTTTAATGTAGTTTTGTGCTGTAGATTGTCTTTGTTCATTAGTTTTTTTTTATCAATTAACCACATTCATGTAGACTGTTGTTGTCAGATGAATTAAATCAATAAAACAATTAAAACCTTGTCACCTTTATTCGCTGAAGAGAGGATCGATGAAGATAAATCGAGCATTTTACTTACGCCCTTATTCTATCACACGATTGATATAATCACGACTATACGGATTCCCTAAATTACTCATTGCACGTTAAATGAGTGACGCTCTATCACGCCACTATTTTCTTCACACTGCGCGAGCCGGACACCATTGATCCCTATTTCATCGTTGTCTCCAGTAGGGGCAAGCAAAGCAATCGATGAACACCACTCTACTTCAAATCCAAAGCCCGTATTATCCAACCAAAACTTTGAAGGCACACATATTGCGAAAGAGGCATCAAACCACAGTCGAATTTTTATTTTAGGGTGTGCACTATCAAAAAACTTAAAATTAGGAGTTTAGGTTATGTTTCTTGGGATATTTCATTCTTATGACAAACAACTGTGGCGAAAATAATGACTTATTTTTTTGTTTGTGAGGGATCTTCCATTAAGTACGTTACAATCATAGAAGCAGGATTTTCACTTGAGTGACAATCTTTTTTTGTGTATACGAATATAAAGGGGCGAAGTGGGAGCATCAAATATTTAAATTTCGCTCAACGTACTCAATGGATGTTCCCTAAGTTATTTTATCTGGATGCTTTTGGTCTGGTCGTACCATTTTCATGGTTAGTACAAATTGTTTGAATCATTAAGTTGATGATTAGTCATAGATTAAATCTGTTTCTGGAATAGACAAGTTGCTTAATTTATGGTCGAAAAAGATAGCCAATTGAAATATTCGGAGAAAACCGTTTACAATTTGCTGTAGATCGATAAATATGCGTACATGATTTTAAAAGTATGAGACTTTTTAGTAAAACTACCATAAAATGTAAAATTTATACTGAAGACTGTGGTTCAAACTCACGATTTAGCTCTCGTTTATCCAAATATAGTTTTTTTAGTAATCCAAACTAGTTTTGAACACGCTTTTTACTTTTCTCTTTTGCTGGGAGTGAAAAGATGGTGTATCAGCAAATTTGATCATAAATGGGTAAATCACTAAAGTTACCTAATGTCAGAGAACTGAGGAATATAATTGATTTTTTTAAAGCTATACCTTTAGTAGAACAGTAAAGGATACACACATACAATTTGTTCATAAAAATTAGAATTTTTGTTTTGTGAAAAATAATGTTAAACTTTGACGAACAGCTTTTCTTAGGAGTTTTTGAAAAAAAACTATTTAGCTCTTCAACCAAAAGCATTTTCTAAGATCTTATATTTTCATAGCATTGTAGAAAAATAGTTGAACGATGCAAAAAAATCCGATTACGGTTTTATCAATAAATAAAAAAGATATAACATAAACAAAGTGTCCACTTATAAAATGAACAGTCCTTAAGAGTGTAACTAATGGGGCAGCCCCCTATTCGGCATCAATGAGACCCCCTTCTACACTGCCTCAGGGTCGGCATATGCGCGTGATTAACCGCGACCAAGAAAACACTTGAATATAGATTAACACCACTGAAACCCACTTTATTGACTTTTCTTGCACACAGGTACCTTTATTTCCTCACACTTCCTTACAGCCTATCTCCTACCTTCCACTTCCTCTTCTTCTCTTCTTCTGGTGGTGGGGCCCCTTCTTCGTTCCGCTATCACACCTTGCTTCGTCGCCGCCGGTTCGCTCCTTTCCTCGGTTGGGCTGCGACCGCGACTCCTCTTCTTACTTCCTTCCTCCTGTCTTCACCTTACTGGGCCTTGGCTTGAAGGTGTAGCGTCGCTGCTAACAAAATGGCGTGCACAGCTGCGACAGAAGGCACTTCCTCGCTCGTTTGGCAGTCTCGGGTGTAACGGACGAGCACTGCAGCGCACTTCGAGGCGGTAGGACCAATCAAGGTCTTCGGGTCTACTACGCGCACTCCAGCCCACGGCAAGGCAACGGCCAAGGTTACTCCAAGGTCACTAAGGGTACTCTGGATGTTTCCACTAATCCACAATCCACTTCTTGCTTTAAACTTAGCGCTTTATCACTTCTTAAGCTTTCCACAGACGTCTATCTTGCTTGAATATAGGCTCGATAATGATTCTACAGCAATGGTGGATACTCTTAGAACCCTCGACCAAGACTTTCCCGCAATATCCGAGTTCGCCACATCATGGCTCCTTTTACGCCACCCCTAATGGCCGCCCATTCTCCTCGTCCTTTTAGGCCTAGTGGTGAGTAGCGGAAACTGTTTCTATGTGGCTGCATGCTGTCCAGTGGGCGATGGGTGGTGACGCTAACAAATATTCACACACCTTCTTGGTTTTTAAAACATAACAATACTGTACGGAACACACTACATCGCGAAAATCTCAACAATCTCGGACAGACAGACACACCACTGGTTACAAGAGGTTTAAGCAAAATTCAAGGTTTTATTTTGATGCATTCCATCTTTTACTGCATATCATTTCAACTCCAGGCAAACGGTCCTAGATATACCACTGCGCAGTCAATGGTCCTGACCCAGCAATACAGTTTCGATCGACGCTCCCAGGAGATAACAACCCATCACGAAGTTTGAGCTTCGACATTCAACCGATAGCGAATTGCGATGCGGAGGGACACGGAGTGGTGTGTAAATACATTTTCCAAATTAATTGGTTGTTAGTCATTTGATGCACCGGAATTCTGTGAGATAATTAAAAGCACGTAACTGGCAGCAGAAAAACGGCGTCACAGCTAAGAGCCGTGTGGTGAATAAAGGGTGAAGTGGGAAAGAGCGGTCTCTGGCAATCAGCGCAAACTTGGAACTCTATTGTGCAGGCGAAAATGAAGTTAAGGGGAAATTGATTCGTGATTGATTTTCCGCCATGCTTCGTCTACCAACAAGTTTTCGTCTCGAATCATTCCATCATTCACAAACTGTATTCAGTGTTGATTTTTTCCACGAAAAAAAAGCATGTTCCACTTCGTTCGATTGAACGTTGCCACATGTGCAGGTGAAAAAAATGTGTGTTATAATTTCGTTGTGAATTGATCATTTTATTTCAAAAGGCTCGGCTAGTCCATTCATCCGGGGAAGCTTTGTTCGCTTGATTATGTTATAGATGAATAGAATTCTATTGCAGTATTTAGTTTCGTATGTGATTATTTACAAAGGTGCTTTTCCTGGTACCCTAATCCAGGGTACCTACCAAAATTGATAGATGGGCATAGATTTTGGCTCGTAAAACCGTTTATTGTCGTAAAGTGTGCCTACATTTAGGCGTATAGTTCTGATTTAAGAAGCTAAATTTTGCAATAAAATGATCAACAGCACAAATAAAGAATTTGAACAAAATTTTCAGATTCAGAAGACCGAAATTTAGTAGATAGGATTTTTTATTCTCAACCCTGAAATAAAATTTTGAAAATGACTCTGAAGCTTCCTCCCTGGTAAGAAACCAATGAGTTGCATAGAATATCCAATGTTGAAACATTGGAACAAATGTCAAATAAAATAATTAATAATTTCTGGCAAAAATCATTACAATCTTCTATTGTCACGATTAATACGTTATATATTTAGGCTAAGTTAGGTTAAGTAAATTGAAAACGTGTTTTTCTTTCTCTTATAAGCAGGTGAAATCAACTCACCTGTTAAAAATATGAACTGCTACGGCAAATGAAATGTAATATGTTGTTAACAAAATGGTTATTAAATCTTAAATTTGTTTTACCGAATTAGGATGATAGTGTTGTTTAATAACACAGAACACTTAGATATAAGAAATGCATGTAATGTTTCTAATAATACTAATAAAGACGTTAAAAAAAGGGTAATACACGGCTTCAGCACCATTCGAAAACGACACAGTATTTTTCTATCAAAACACACCATTGGAAACATTTAGATGATTATTTGCCAGTTTTCCACAGAAGTGATTTTTGAGACTGAACTAACAATTTCGCCAAAGATGTGATTATTTAGGGACTGTCTCAATTGCGTTGTTAAAATTAGTCCGAACTTAAATTTGACAGTTCGGAAATTAATTCCCCTCCGATTTCGATCTGTCAAAAATAAGTCTCCTCTGGAGCAGACTTAGAGACGAGACGAGAATTATCACGTTAGTTCGTGTTTGCTGTTATGGATATCGGTTCAATTTTTTGCCCCGCTTCGGTGATTACCGATATGGTCATCCGTATGTCCTTCCAGCTGGCTTTCGGACGGCACATCAAATGGGATAATATATTGCTGCTCAGAGAATGGGTAAGTTTTTCTCCCGGTGGGCTGGCTAAACAATGCATGTATGCCAACGGAAAGCTCTGATATCCAGAGGACCACCGATTCTTGTCACAGTGTACTACAGTAACAAAAGGCTTCTCTTCGTATACCGCAGATCGGTACCAAGGAACTTCAATGCTTCCGTGTATGGTGTGGTTGGTTCGTTCCGTTTGTTCAATCCGGATGGTCACAAAAATGTGTTGTCCAAAACGAACAGTGACAGGGCTGGGAGCGAGTCACTTTTTAGTGACTTGGTAACTATTTTACACTTAAGTTAACAACTAAAAAGTCACTATTTGTAACTAAAAGTCATTAGAGCCCCTTTTCCAGAAAAAAAAGTCACTTAAATCACTATGTTCGTGAATTACTGATAAAGAAAGTATAAGCTGGTCTAGCTCCTCAAACTCAAACAGCAAACAATAATGTTTCACAGATTTTTAAAGACATCAACTTTGTTAAATTGGAAATTAAAAGGTAGGAATTTTTGGCTCTACCTGAAAAAAAAAATCAGGTAAATATTCCTCTAAGATTTCTGACTAAAAGTGAATGTTTTGTCAAGCTTTTTGAGAAATTTTTGGAGACAATCCGAACAACCATCCTTGGCTGCACTTTACTGGCCGAGATTTGTTTGACGAGAACCGGGACGAATTTTTGATTGATGTTATACTGCCCATACTCGCATAACAGTCCCATATTATTTGGGATTTCCTATATAAATGGGACTGTTATGCGAGTATGGCCAGTATATTTATTACAGGAATTGTTCTACAAATTTCACAATAGATTCTTTTTTTATTTTGCAAGGAACTTCGCCATAATATTCTAAAATGTATCCACAAACATTAAACAGCGCAACAAAAATTACATTTTGCGTGTCTCAAGGATCAAATTATGTGTCTCGAGTAGATTTGGGGTTGCTAAATCTAATGCCGTTCTCAGAAATGTTCCAGCACGTTAGGATTTTTAGCTACAAGTCGCCAAAGTTGCTTAAAACACTGGTTTAATTGATGTTTACATGAAATTTTAAGTATGATTTTTCAAAATTTTTCGTGATCTAACTCATCAAGCATGCAAAATAGGCCTTTAACTTTCATTTCAGATATAATTAGGTTGAATTCGCACGATTAAGTTTTGATTAAATCGATTTTTACAACATACTCAACAGTTTTGGGAACTTGAAATCAGAAGGCACAGTGTGTTTGTTTGACAATTTGAGACATGAATTTGCGAAAAAATACGCGTTCTAGTGAGACTCGAACTCACGACTCCGTGTACGCTAGACCGGCGCTTTAACCAACTAAGCTACAGAACACCTTATGATTCTGCGGTATAGAAAGCCAAACTGAATCCGAGTACTAACTATGAACACATCTCTTTTCGCAAATCCATGTCTCTTTCGGACTTAGATGCCAAACCCCCACCACACTCACGTTTGTATCTCCCGATCGCAAGTGAGAGCGAATTGTTTATGGATGCTGAGTTCTTACGCTCTACAGCCGCATACCTATAAGCCGAACACTTGCCGGCACGAAATTCAGTATGCGTTGAGCTCTCAGTGCGGTTCGAGTCTCACTAGAACGCGTATTTTTTCGCAAATTCATGTCTCAATTTGTCAAACAAACACACTGTGTCTTCTGATTTCAAATTCCCAAAACTATGTTTCGGACATACTAGCAAATCTGGTATATGCCAGTAAAGGGCAAACATTCATTAATATACTAAACAGTCTCCATAAAAACCTCTTCGTTTCTTTTATATGGAAAAATACAATACTTTTCTAAACCATCAAAATATAACTTTTGAGAATCAAAATTATTATGCACCTTGTTGATAATTACTGTTATACACATAAAGTATAAGTTCTGAGGCAAATTAAGCGAATAAATTACCTTACAAGCGGGCAAACTTGCATGCAAGTAGGCTAAAATAGTCAAATTTAGCATTTTCAACATCCAATATCTCAAAAACTAGACGTGCTATGATGTTTCTGAAAACGGCAATGGATTCAGCAACCCTAAATCAACTCAATAGTGGTATTTTGATGCTTGAGACAAAACCGTGTTCCGCAGTGTTATTAGCGAATTTGCTCAAAAGGACACGCGGCGTTCTCATTAGGAAATGAACAACCGCGGTTCTGCTCCCGTTTTACTTCATTCTTATGGGAGATAACATTGCGGTGTTTCATCAAACGCGGTTGTTCCTTTCCTGGACCATTCGCCGCGTGGAATTTCGGGCAAATGCGCGATTTTGGAAATTTTACGACAGCCGCGCGGTGTATCCAACGAACCAGTCAATAAAAGAAATCCATCTACAATCACCATTTTTTTTTTTTTTTTTTTTTTTTTAAAACACGTTTATTGGAACTATTTGATTACATTCATGAACTTTCTACACAAAAACACAGTTAAGAATAAAATCTAAAGCCTCTACTGATAGTTGGTCATTGGCATCTAAAACATACTTTACATAACTAATAAATATTTTTAGAGCCTGGTATCGGCATGTTCTGTTCATGTTCTTCAATTCGGGAAATCTCAGGCTAGTGAAAGTCATCCTCCTTCCTACGGTTGTCTCCAACTTAGATTGAAGATGACTCCAAAGAGCACTGGTTTTCGGACAGCTGGAAAATTTGTGCTCTAGATCGTCCTCTGTATTTGGGCACAGCTGGCAGAATGGGTTTGCAACTCGGTTCTGTCGATGGAGTAGCTTTGCATGTGGAATCTTCCCATTCACAAGAAGATAGTACATTGATTGTTCTATCGATGTTAGTCCTTTGATTCTGATGTTTTGCCACACTCTCCTCCAGGTTATGTTGGTATTTTCTTGCATGACTTTTGGTTTATTCAGTTTCTCGCGGAAGTGATTGTGGAGTAATGCAGCATCCGGATTTTCTCTTATTCTTCTTGGAATATATGGCAGAACCTTGGAGAGGCTCTTCAAGCATGGATACAAAGCAGGAATCGCAGCTAGGTTTGGTGGGTTCTCCAAATGTTGCGCAAGAGAACTCGCAAATGGTGTTTCTCTAATTTCTTTCAGGAATCTTGTCACCAACAAAGATTTGCATTTATGCATTGGTAGGTGTAAGTTCAAACCACCCATATTTTTCGGCAAAGTGAGCTGTTCTATTGGAACTCTGGTTGGAAAACGCTCCCAAATAAAACTTTCAATGTGCGATGTAATTCGTGCTACGGCATGATTTGGTACGCTGATTATCGAGGCTAAGAACCAAAGCCTCGATGTGATGAATGTGTTTAGCACAATTATTTTCTGGTGCAGTGTGAGGTTCCTTGCCTTATACATCCACATTAATCGAGATGTTTTTCTGATAACTTCCGCCCAATTGTAATCGATTAACTGCTTTTGGGAATTGAAAAACGTTACTCCCAAAATTTTGATTGAATCTTTGGCCATCGGCCAATTTATGTCATCTGCATCGCGATGTGGTCCTAAGTTTACCGTGAACGTTTTGTTAAGGTTCAGTAGTGATCCGGAGCAGCGCCCAAAGTTTACAAAAGCCTGTTTTATGATTGCTAGCTTGCGTTCATCTGTTATTATGATGGAAATATCGTCTGCGTAAGCTACCACGAGATCCATTGGACCATTGCAGATAGAACGTAATTTTTCTAGGAGTGGATGTAGGTAAAGGACGAATAAATGCATACTTAAAGGATCGCCCTGTCTAACAGAACGTTGGATGGGGAAGCTTGGAGTGAGATTTCCGTTGATTAGCAAACGAGATTTTGAGGAGGACATAATCTTCCCTAAAAGTTGCACAAAGTTTTCATTCAAATGGATGTTCCGCATCACGACCTTGAGGAAATCATGATTTACACGATCAAAGGCATGATCAAAATCAAAGGAAATTAATTTTCCATGTCTTCTCCTACAGTTCAATTCTGCTATTCGATCTTTGATAGCATGCACAGCTTCGAAGATAGTTCTATCTGAGTTCGAGCATTTTTGGCTTGCGTTCAGTAAGTTTTGCTCAACCATAACTTTCTCCAACCGCTCTTTTAGGATTCTGGACAGAAGCTTATAGTCATAATTTAGCAGACTGATCGGTCTGTACGCTTTGATAGTCTGGTCGTTTGTTTTCTTTTTACATAACACAACTATTCCCTCAACAAAATTTTCGGGTACATTTCCTTGCAACGCCTCGTTAATTATCAAATTGAGCTGTGGATGAATTATTTCGAAAGCCTTCAGGTAGAATTCTTTTGGAATTCCATCGCTTCCTGGTGACTTTCGAGATGCACTTGACTTAATTGCAAAGAATAGTTCAGACGTTGTTATCTCATGCATCATGGCGTTGTTACTGTTTGAATCAGCTGGAATAATACAATTCGTAGGCGAATATTCAAAACTGTGCAATTGTTCTTCACTGTAAAGATTTCGGAAGAAATCGTGAACGTGATTTTCTATCTCCGTCCCTGTAGTGATGTCACGATCTTCGTGACGAATTGAACTTATAGTTGTTTTTCGTCGATAACGATCCCCTATTTGGAAAGAGGACACTTTTTCTCCACACACATAACGATCGTTTAAACGTTCGTATGCTTTCGAGAAATTGCTTTGAACTTGCAACATTTTTGCTTTGATTTTATTAACTTCGGCAACACCATTTGGATTTTGGTACAAGTGGTCATATGCATTTCTTAGTTGACGGAACAACATTTCGTTCGTTGCGTGAAATTCACGGAATGCTTCGTTGGTTTTCCACCTAAAGAAACTTCTGATCTTTGGTTTAGCATATTCAGTCCACCAAGACATCCAGCTATTAAAATTACGTTTCTCCCGCAACCAACGAGTCCACTTTTGCTCGAATTCTGCGAGATTTTCCTCATTTAAAACGTGAGCACGCATAGACCAATAACCGCGGCCAAATGGTTTACCTAAATTTGGCAGACCACATCGGATTTTGTAAGCCTTGTGGTCTGAAAAAGACGTAGCGAACAGTTCTGAAGAGTGGAGATGCGGAACAAGCGACCTAGAGACGTAAATACGATCTATGCGAGAAGCGGAGTTAGAACGAACGAAACTATAATCAATCACATTTCTTTTTAGGCAATCCCATGTATCATTGAGTTGCATGTTCTCTACCAATTGTTTTAGAGCAGGACTTTGATTGTTTGTCCCAGTTGCATCTTTATTAGAGATAACACAATTAAAATCCCCGCCAAGGATGACATGTTCGGAAGCAGCCTGTAGGTAGAAGGGCAATTGTTCTTTGAACAAATTCTCGCGGGCAGAGTAATTTTGTGAACCAGAGTGTGCATAAATATTGCAAATAGTCAGAGAATCGCCAATTTTGACTGTTAGAATTCTGCTATTCAAACTTCTTTGTACGTTTGAGAAAGGGATGTGTGACTTGAGAGCTACGGCGGTGCCTCTTCTAGATTCATCTACATTAAATATAATATTGTAACCCGGAATGCAAAGACTAACACATTCAATTTCCTGGAGAAGAACGATGTCGAAATCTAACAAACGCACAAACGAACGAAGAGCTGCTATTTTATTATCACTAGAAACGGTATTGGTATTGATAGACCCAATATTGTAGCTGAGAGTATCTCTTCTGGACATCACATATAGTTATGGGGTTTGAGCCGAAGTACTCGCGGCCAACTCGAGATTAATTTTAAGGATTGGAGTAGGTTTTATGTTTAGTTTCATGTGTTAGTATTGCGGATCGTTTTTAGAATTTCGTTAACAGTGTTAATTAGATCGATCATCAAAGACTAGTTATTGGGAGCCAGTTTTGAGTTTTTTTGGGCGTCCTCTTGGCCGCTTCACTTTCAGAAACGGACCACCTTCAGTGGACGACTCGTTGCTTTCAGTCTCGGAAATCTCCATGGATAAGGGATTGGAAGGGTATTTGGTGATAGGAATTTTGAATGCACTCACGTGGCTCGGTTCGCCCTGTAGGGTGGAACGATCAACAACAGGAACAGTCACAGCATCAGAAGCCGTGGCATCAGTGGGGGCATCAGCGGTGGCAGCAGAGGTAGCAGCAGAGGTAGCAGCAGATGGGACGGCAGAGGAGCCGGCAACGGGGGCAGCAGCAATATTCTCGACGACAGTGGCAGCAACAGCAACAGCAGCAACAGCAGCAGCATCAGCAGTGGCAGTGGTATCATCCGAGGTATTTTTCTGGATTTCGCCTTCTTCCATCCGTTCGTTATCAGCAGGCGCAGCAGGAGACGAGACGCCCAACGCTCCCCTTTCTTCGACTACGGTGGTTGATGTTGACGAACGTGCATTCGCATTCAGTTCATTTAGGTTCGTAGCTACAAACTCAGGCATGAGTGAGGCCACAACTTTGCTCTGGTCCAGAACGCTGGCATAGCTTGTTTTTTTCTGGACTGCCTTCAGTCTGTTGTTGAGATCGGTCTTTTGTCCCAACAGCTTTTTATTTTCGACGCACGTTAATCCTGGATGCGATGGGTTGGTACAATGCCTACAGTATTGCGGCTGGTTTCTGTAAGAGATTAAGCTCTCTTCACCCATAATTGTAACAAACGATTTGATGTGGCGATGCAAAATCATCTTAGCCACCCGTACTCCAGATGATACTCCTTTGAACGCAAAGTTGTCTCCCCATACAAGCTCCTTGATCGAGATAATCTCGCCGTACTGCTTGAGAAAAGCAACGATGTCTTCGTTCCGAATGTTTTCGGACAGATCGTGGATCTTGACTTCGACGCCTCCATCGTCCATCATCAAGCGAACTTTAAACTTCGTTTTGTTCACCTCCAACTCGTGACGACCGTTGTGATGATCAACAGCATCCTGGGCAGTCTTCAGATCACGGCATTTCACATGCGCGCAATTTTGCGCGTGATTCATTTGCAGGCGCAACACTTGATCGACACTCAGTCCAATGGTCTCATGCACAAATGTGTGAATTTCCTCAAAGGAAGGCCGCTTTGGGAAGTTGGATAAGTCCACCTTGAACGTGTTCTCACGGGCACGTACGGTAGCCATGGTTGCTATTATGAATAGCACGGATTTAGATGGTCGTCAGAGAGAAAACTGACGCGATTTTAATTCTGCACAACAAGGTGCGAGAATAAAAGAACGAAACTCGAAACAAAGCGATACGGAGCGGATTGAAAAAACGTCTGGTCGCAGCGATAGCTTGAACCTAACTACCATTCAAAATTTACCCTTCAACACCTCCATGAATATATTCAAAAATGCCCCAAGTAATTGGTTTTTCAACTCTACATTATTTAAAAAATCATAAATAAGCTTTTGCCGGAAAATTTGTCAAAAACAAGATGATCTGATTGTTGACTCACAATTCTTATTCCAGTCATTTGTTAAAATTTGCCATTTGTTAAAATTGTAGATAACAGTATACGTTATCTACAATTTTAACATCCACTTTTGTTTCCAGGCAATTTTATTGATAAAGACTTGTATACAAAACTATAGTTTTGAAGTCACTTATTATCACTCTATTTCGATAATTTTAGTCACTGAAGTCATTATTATTTTGCTGTCTAACCACTTCCTGTACTGCAAAGCTAGTCGTTCGATGGAAGAACTAGACATCAGAAGGGTTGCCACATATACAGATTTATCCGTATTTTATAGATTTTCTCGAATATTTGACCAACAATCTGTATACACAGATTTTTTGAAAAAATACTGATATACGGATTCTGCAAACATAATTCTTCCGAAATTGTACAAATTCATACTGATTTTGAGCAACGATGAAAATAAATATTTTTTAAAACCTTAGAACTTAAACTGAGATGTGACAATTTCGCCTTGTAATTACAAATGATTAGTAGCTCTTTGAATTTAATGTGTAAACCTAAAGGTTATCTAGATTCTTAGGGATACAGATTTGAAATACAATACAAATAATTTGCTCCAGGATAAATACAGAAATATAATGATTTATATAATTATTTGAAGTGCATACTTGTTTTTAAGTGCACGGTGAATTGTAGCTTAACGGTACATATAATTGAATAAAAGTACAAATTTCAATGTGGCATCCCTGGACCTCAGTGTTCCTACTACAGAGAATAGTTACAATGGAGTTTCTAATCACAAGGATAATATTATCAACCTTGAATCTGCTGAGTAGTATAATATAAGTTTTACCTGCTCAGCATCATATCAGTTGCCACTGATTTTACTCATGTGGACAAGCGTGTTTGAGAACAGTGTTTGGGCTAACGAACTGACCCTCCATAAGAAGGGTTAAAAATGACGCCCAACATCTCAAGCATAGCCAGTTTAGTATCCGCGATAGGCTTTAGATGATAGGGCGTCTGTACCAGTGATAGTGGCAATAGTAACGGGTTGAGGAATAAAATTTCTTAAAAAATTACGGAAACTCGTTTGTTATATCAGAATACGTCATTCGAAAGCTTTTTTATTATATTTCACGTAAAAAAGAATCTTAGAATGATAAAATCATTAAATCTATCAAAAAAGCATTTCCTCCATTACTGGAACACGTTCCAGTAATAGTGGTATTTGCTAACTTTTGTTCCTATAATAGTGGTTTACATTGATTTCCCATTGAGACTCACTATTATAGGAACGCCCCACTATAACTGGTGCATAGGAGCAAAAAAAGTTAAGGATTTTAATTGTTTTCTACTATTTCCTTACTATTTCACAAGATTTTTTTTCACACATTCATATCATTTTGACAATGTCCATGTTAGAAAAATACACATAAAAATAAAAATTGGCTTGAAACGGCACTACCACTATTATTGGTACACACACTATGACTGGATCAGACACCCTACATAGATTTTCAAATGGCAATGCAATGAATATAAAGACGAACCATTTTTAATGTGCCATTTGGTACTTCAAGGAGGTGGTAAAAACATTTATGCATGTGTTCGCGTGAGGCACGATTATATGAAAAATATAAATTCTCGCTCCAGTCCCCTTTTGGATGTTATTTTGGCCACACAATAACTGTACACAATTGCAGCTCGAACTATAATTTAGCGCCAGACGTTCAAAATTTGTATGTGATTGAAATACTTTGGGAAATATCACTTTGAAAAATGCTGGGGCTTCTATGAAACATTCGAACATAGACCTCGATTTACGATGAACAATATTTCAGAATTGCGGTCTTGAAGCAATCTAATGCTTGTGAATGCGAAAAATGGCAGCTTTGGCAAAGAAAGCTCTCTGTTAATAACTGTGGAAGTCATTGGCGTAAATACGGGGGGGCTAGGGGGGGCTTAGACCCCCCTAGAAAAGTTCAAGCCCCCCTAGAAAATTTTAACTCTCATGCTAAGTATACACTTTACTTAAGGTTTTTTTTTCGATCTGAAGGGTCAAGCCCCCTCTAGATTTGAGTTCAAGTTACGCTAATGGTGGAAGTGCTCATTAAACACTAAGCTGAGAAGCAGGCTCTTTCTCAGTGAGAACGTAATGCCAAGAAGAAGAAGGAACAGCAGCTCCAAACTTGTAGACCATAAAAAGAAGGAAATTCAAGGATTAGAAATTCATCTTCTTATAAATAACGGATAGGGGCCCAGATAGCCGTAGCGGTAAACGCGCATTCAGCAAGACCAAGCTGAGGGTCGTGGGTTCGAATCCCACCGGTCGAGGATCTTTTCGGGTTGGAAATTTTCTCGACTTCCCAGGGCATAAAGTATCATCGTACCTGCCACACGATATACGCATGCAAAAATTATCATTGGCATAGTAAGCTCTCAGTTAACAACTGTGGAAGTGCTCACAAGAACACTAAGCTGAGAAGCAGGCTCTGTCCCAGTGGGGACGTAATGCCAGAAAGAAGAATAAATAACA
Source organism: Aedes aegypti (assembly GCF_002204515.2). Taxonomy (NCBI): domain Eukaryota; kingdom Metazoa; phylum Arthropoda; class Insecta; order Diptera; family Culicidae; genus Aedes; species Aedes aegypti. The sequence continues at coordinate 27,738 of NW_018735479.1, read as the reverse complement.
TTTTGATGATATTTTGTGTTAACTTGTTTGCACTGGCGTTGAAATTTTCTGAATCGGCAATGTTTTCGAATTGGACCAGACAAAAATTAAATTTGACATTTCATTGATTGATTGGAGGGGAAATAACTTCCGAACTGTCAAATTTAAGTTCGGACTAATTTTAACAACGCAATTGAGACAGACCCTTAAAATGAAATCGCCTCAAAACGCGGCTGATTCTGAGTTGCCAAAGAGAATCACCTGCGGTTCGTATAGGAAAGTTGCCGAAGAAAACGAGGCTGCCGACAATAGTCACACTGACACTGACCTGTTCGAAGCGTTGTACAAACGTTTCTAAATAGCTTTTAACAATTCTGTTCATGTGAATTGATAGAAGATTGAGCAGCACATAAATGTAAGCAAACAAACACGTAATTTGTCTGCTAATGTCCGAGAACATTGCAAAAGAAGCGCGGCATCGGCTTAGACTGACGAGAATACGTAAATTTTTCCTAGATGTTTCTGTGAAATATTTTGAGAATGTTTCCTATACACTACCATTTGGAGATTGCGTTTTCTGACAGAGTGATGTTTTGGTAAACCCTACTGTACAGTGTAGAGTTTGTGGGGCCCAGATAGCCGTAGCGGTAAACGCGCAGCTATTCAGCAAGACCAAGCTGAGGGTCGTGGGTTCGAATCCCACCGGTCGAGGATCTTTTCTGGTTGGAAATTTTCTCGACTTCCCAGGGCATAGAGTATCTTCGTATCTGCCACACGATATACGCATGCAAAAATGGTCATTGGCACAGTAAGCTTTCAGTTAATAACTGTGGAAGTGCTCACAAGAACACTAAGCTGAGAAGCAGGCTCTGTCCCAGTGGGGACGTAACGCCATAAAGAAGAACAGTGTAGAGTTTAAAATTCTCCTGGGAAAATAAAATTTTCATTTCCCGGGAAAAATTACCTGTATTTCATGTATGTTATATTTCACACCCGCAAATTACTGAAAAAAAGAGTAAGAACCATTCAATTACCCTTTTTTCTAATGTTTCTCCAAAAAAAAGCCTATGGCTTTGTTTTGAACAAGAGGCTTTAAAACAAAAAAGCTTATAACATTATTCAAAATTTCATGCAATTATATTGATGGTGAAGCTTGTTTTTGACAAATCATATAACGTTAAAATCATGTTTGCCAACATTGAATACATTATATCAAGCACTAGAATTGAACATTGAACAGGCTCCATAAATAATTGAATAAGCCTTGATTTCTAGAAAAGATATCTTGAAAGATTTTGTATTGTATATACTTTTTCAAGTGTGGACATTGGTTTGTATGACATGGAAAGTAATGATGAAATTAAATCGATGATACGTCACAAAAATGATTTTGTGAATTTACAGTCGATGTACATGGATTCAAGAGTGATCAAATTTACCCACTGATAGATTACACCCGAATTACGGTACTTAATTACTCAATCTGTTGAATGTATTTCTGAAAAACACTCAAATTCAAATAAGATCTAGTTTGTACTTGTATTTTTGTGTTTGATACAAAGAAAGAAAAAAAAACACCTCAATATTTATGAGCAATTTGCAAAACACAAACCAACTTATCTCAACGCCTCCACATTAATAGGATTATTGCTGCTTCCTTTCTTCAATTCCCCTAGGGTGGAATGGTAGATATCCTGCTTAAACCATCGAGCAGTACTGTGGCATAGCGGAAAATTGAGGCAATAACGACATGGAACATGGTCCTTGTTACGACACGGTATTTCGCACCCACATGTAGAATGGCACGTTGATGGTACTCGCGTAACCGGAACATAATACCGCACAATTAATAGGACAGTGGTCAACAGAAACAGGGGCTGTCGTTCATAAAATGTAAAAATCCTGCGGTTAGGTAACACATTAAAATTATTAAAAAAGCGAAAGACTAAAATTGGGTTTTGCTCCCTTTCAGTGTAGGGTTATTATGCTCTACCGGTGCTATTCTGCTACGCTCGTACTGTAATCGACCAACTTCTAAAGCACCAAGTGGACACTACACACACTGTTCGTAAAAGAGATGGAATAGGGTTCTGTAGCAGGTTTTTTACGGAGCAGTAATGCTTATCCGACAAATCACATCCATCATTAAGTTCAAAATTATCTTTCAAAAACTTGAATAATTGAGAAAAAACTTTAATAATCAAGAAAAAATCTAACTGTAAATTTATAATCAAGAAGAAAAATAGCGTTTTAAGACTCAGATAGCCGTGGCGGTGAGCGCGCTGTAAGACCATGTTGAAGGTCGTGGTTGGGTGCTCGAATCCCGTTGGTTCTTCTTCTTCTTCCTGGCATTAACGTCCCCACTGGGACATAATCCAGTTGGTTGGGTTGGACATATCCTCGACTCGCAGTACATAGAGTATCTTCGTGCTTGCCACATGATGTAAGGAGTGTATCGAAAAGTAGTCGCAAACATTTAAAACAGTCTCAAAAATATTGGGTTGAACCTACAAACAATTTTTTGATCAAAAATGCTTAACAATGTATTTAAAAATTATGATGCGGTGATATTGTTTCAGTAAAGTGGCATTTTGTATGATAATTTTGCAAATTACTTACAGATGTCGATGAAAATCTTGCACACATCTGAAAAAAATGATATGCTAATAAAGGAGTTAAATTTTAAGAAAAAATGGTTTTTGTTTATTTATTTATTTTTTTTTTTTGTATGGTATTCAGTTGGAGCTGCCTGACAGCTTAACTTGTCAAGGCTGAACCCTCGGTCTGGCTTTTGCCAAGTTTCCCCTCTACCAGGACCAATACTCAGACGGACTAGGCAATGGCGCCCACATGAACACTGTTTTTTATTAGTATTGTGACGTGGTAGTTTTTGAAAAGTACCCCATATTTCCTTGCTTCCGAGAAAAAGAAGCATTATGAAAATCAGCAGCTCCATTAGAATTTGTTTGAAATAGTAGTGCATTACTAATACTGTCTAGTCGAAATGGTTTTGAATAATTTGTCATTCAAGTGCTATTCTGATTACTATTGTGTTTTACGTAAGATTAGAGTCTTAAATGTCAAGTGTCGTCAAGTCTTAACAAAATTAGGCTGTTTAGTAGTAGTTTCTAGTTAATTTCATTTTTTGTTGTTTAAAAGTATTTATTGGTCATTACGTTCATATATTTTTAAAGAAAAAGTCGCTTTCCTTGTCTGTTCAACAATTTTTCGAAACTAGCAAGTGTACCCCAATGATCGATCTCAGCGTCTTACTTTCCATAGTCATTTTTATAGTGAATATTGAAGAGTAAAGTTACCTTAGGCTTCTATTAAAGTCTCCTACAAGATTCACTTTTCGGTGGCAAATGCAATGCTTCACAACGCCTACTTTCTACTTGTAAATTTTGCGAAAATGAAGCTGGAATTAGATTATTTATACCGCTGTTACAAAAGAGGTATTTCTTATTATGGCAATGTAAAAACCATATTAAAATAAGATTGTCGCCACTTATTTCTACTCAGTGAATCTACTAGTCATTTTCCTAAGATTTCCTAAGTATTCCCTACGTCGTATATGATAACGATGTATCTAGCTAGCTAATAGTAAGAGTGGCTACGGATCATTCTGGTTAGCAAAAGGCAAACTGAACGTCACCAATAGTATTAATGTCCACTTCGAATAGATTATTTATTTGAAATGGGCATCAATTCTATCAATGATGCAGAATGTCCATTGGATCACATCCGAGATATTATTGCGTCTATGCCATATGAATTATGACGCGGCTTTAAGCAAAAAATGCCAAAATGTGATACCACCACTACAGGTTACGCCTTTGGTTTCCATCATATGGGCTAATGGATTATGCCCTCCCATCGCGGCAAGGTCGCATAACCAAGGGGAGGGAAAAATGGTTTTTGTTTATGCTTATATATTCAGTGCCACAACTCTCATGACACAGTGTAAAAAATATTTTGAAAAATACATTAACAAGCATTTGAGAGCAAATACAAAAATCGAAAAAAGTCGATTTTTAAGGACGTTTTTCGATTTTTTCTTTCTACACGTTTATGGTAATATCGAACGATTGTAACGAATAAAAATTGTTTTTTGATTGGAAAAGTTTTTTTGCATATTTATGAAGTAACGTAAGCCAAACATTGTACTCTATATAATTACCACTGTAAAAGACAGAGCTTCAAAAGTTGATTATACAAAAGTGACTATCTAAAACCGACATTATTCCAATAATTGAGCTTTCTTAGAGCAATAATTTATGTTTTTGAAATCCATTTTACGTGCTGTGTGAAGTAAACATATTTTCCAGAATAAGTTTTTCATCCTATTTTGTTTGATATACATTTTGTTCAATAAAAATCGTCGAATCTTCAGATAACACTTAAAAAATGTAATTTTGTGCAAGATTTTATTTTCAATGCTTCATAAACCTTATTGTATTTATATTAAGACTACATATTATTCAATATTTTTTTAGTTGCTTCAATATTTGATGACATGATGAAGATTTGCGTGAAAAAAGCTTTTAAAAAGATGAACTATATTCTGAGATATACCGTTTTTGAATGTTTGTGACTACTTTTCGATACACTCCTTATCTATGAAGAAAATATCAATTTGCAAAAAAAAACTTTCAGTTGCATGCTTGAACGCAGTTACACAAAATTTGATATGATTTGCAAAAAAATCGTGCTCTTCTGGATCAACATATCAGGTGTGTAATTTTTGTAACATGCTGAAGACCCTGCTCCTAGGATGTTGTCTTCTTTTTGAGAAAATCAGCATAAAATCGATTTTTCAGCATGTATTGTATACACATGGTGAGTTTTATCTGAAGTGCCAGATTTTTTGTAACATTTCATAGAGAGTAATAGCTGTGGAAGTGCTTATATAACATCACCTAGGAAGCATACACTTTTCGGAATCCGAGGAGATTCATATTCCGTGAAGTGGATTTTTATTACAGAGATTGAGAAAATTCATTGAACAATTGGAAGGGTTCCTACACGAATCATATCGTTCATGGAAAAGAACAGTAATTTCACTGAGGACACCTGCATTCCATATATTGCTCTAGACCAGTGCTTCCCAAACTTTTTTAACTTTCGCCCCCTTGTTTCCAATATTTATCTGGAATCGCCCCCTTGATATGTGATTCAAATATTTTAATTGGTTACCAGATTTTTTTCTGCAAAATTTTGCAAAATTTGTTTTATCTATGATTTGTACCGTAAGAAATAATAAGAATGAGTGCAACTGAAACGTCAAAATAGGTACTGTAGTTTTTTTTTTTGTTTAAAGCTGGATGCCAATTGAATAAACATTAGCTTCCTAACCTCAAATTTCCCATACAAAATGTACAGTTTTTCTACAATATATTGGGCATTTGCAAACATTTCTAAAACAATTTTGTACATAAAAATATGTTGTGTGTTTGAATTGTTATCTGTGACTCATTCCGACCTTGTGAAAATTTCAAATACTAATCATTCTTAAAACTCACATGATATTAAAAAAAAAACCTGCATTAATCTAACATTTTGTGTCTGACAATCAACAAGTGTTGTCTATCATAACTCTAAAATTACCATAATTAGAGATTTAATGATCTAAGGTAAAAAGTCCTGGAATTAGGTATGTTTGGAAATGATTAACCTTCAGCTGTATGTCCTCGAAAGGTTGTGAGTTTTTTTTTTCAAATGCTCCCGTGTTAGCTTTTTCGCCCCTTTTCTGGATTTTTCGCCCCCCAAATTCTGTTTTAGAAATTTTCGCCCCCTTGAGTCTGAAAATCGCCCCCAGGGGGGCGAATTCGCCCACTTTGGGAATCACTGCTCTAGACAGTAGTTCCCATGTCATATATTTAGGAATATTTTCAATTTTCCTTCAAGAAAACATGCAAACATTTCCCTAAGGATATTTCCAGTTGGGTCAAATAACTATTGAGTATTACCCTTAGAACCTCTCGAGCATTGCATTAAGGGATATGTTAAAGAATTTAACAGAATACCTCACACCATTAAGATTTCTGTTGAAGTGTATCCTGCTCATTTTTTCAAGCATTATGTATTCAATTATAACCTCGGCAACAATATTTCGCCAATCCCACGCGGTTAATATCTGCTTCTCTACATCCTCGACTGCGACCCATGCGCTTCAGGCCCAATCCACCTACTTTGCTGCGCTCCACGCCTTCTTGTTCCGACCGGATTCGAAACGAACACTATCTTTTACAGGACTGCTGTGTAGCATTCATGTAAAATGCCCTGCCCAGCGTATCTTTCCAGCATTATTTATTTATTTATTTATTCATTCAAATTAGTAACTTAAGACTTCCGGTCTTATATATGTTACATTGTTAATATTGCAGAAGCAGTGCCACATTTCTAATAATTTGTAATATTGATGTTTTGTTGGATAACATATTATTACTTCATACAATTAAATCTATTATTCCTTCAATAAAAGTGCTCAATACATCTCGTTCTGAATCTCATTCTTGACGACTCATTTGTCAGTTCATTGGAAAGGTAGTTCTAAAAGGCAACACCTCTGACAAAAAAGGAATTTCCGTATTTAGAAGTACGATGTCGTGGAAGAATAATTTTTTTAGATCGATAATTTCTACATAGAGTTAACTTACTGTATAAATAACCAGCTTGCTCTGTGATTATAAGGTTATGAAGCTGAAGGCAACATCTTAATTTGTCAAAATTTTCAAAAGAACATCCAATCAGTACTGATTGCAAATGTGAAACATGGTCAAATCTGTTCAAATTAAAGATGTATCTTATGCAAGAATTTAAGGCTACTCTTAATTTGTTTCTCGTAACTAACTTTTGAATAATTTAATCCTTATATTTGACGACAGAAATGTCCTGTTAGTCTTAGAGTTCTCAATTTGGAATGAATTTTACAATGTTAATCGACAGCATATTCCTTGATGACCAATAAAAAATCCTTAACAAATCCTCATTGATAAATCTGGAAATGGATTCAATGTCATGCATAGTAAAATCGAAATAAATCTGCACATCATCTGCATATATATGTATTTTACAGTACTTTAAACGTTCGGTAGGTCATTGATGTACATTGTGAAAAAAGAGGCCCCAAAATAGATCCCTGTGGGACGCCTGACGTGATAGGCATGAAATTAGAAAAATATCCATTATAAAATACACTCTGGAATCTTGCGCTAAGGTATGAATACACCAATTTAACTGCGTTCGAAGAAAAACCAAAATTTCTTTGGAGTTTTATGCATAGTCTCGAATGGCTAATCGTATCGAAAGCCTTAGAAAAATCTAATAGAACCAAAACGACTGGCTTTCCTTTGTCCAATACTATACCTATATCATCAAACACTTTCATCATCGCAGTTTTGGTGCTATTTTTGGATCGGTAGCTCAACTGAATTTCAGTCAGAAGATCATATTCATTTATATATTCGCATATTTGTTTATTCAATAAACATTCAAGAGCTTTAGAAAGTACACAGAGTCGAAGATTCTGAATCGAGTCCAACTTACTCTTATTTTTAATTGGAATGACTTTTGCTTGTTTCTAGCACTTCGGAATTTGGCAACTGTTTATGATTGCATTGAAAATATGTGTTAGTTGTGTGATTATGCGAGGCAAACAAATTTTAATGAATTTTAGCGGTATGTTATCTAGACCAATCACATTGGATTCGATTTCACATATGGCATTGACTACTTGAACTTCGTCAATTGCATTAAAATTGAAAGTTGACCACTCATGCCGTTGCGGTCTGAAATTATGATCATCGTCACTGAAGTTTTCAGAAAAATACTGATTTATTTCATTTGGTTGATAACTATTGCATGATATAGAAGATGAATTGTTTACTCCAATGCTCTTCAAACGATTCCAAAGCACTTTTGGAGGTAGATCAGTGGTGATACGTGTAGCATAATACTGTTCTTCTGCCTTTCTTATTAATGTGTTTACTTTGTTTCGTAGCCTTTTATACAATGCATAATCAGTTTCATTTGACGTAAACTTCCATTGTTTAAATGATAAATCCTGATTGATAATCGCTGTCGCAATGTTGTTATTGAACCAAGGAGTATTTTTGCGATTCAATACTATTGTTCGCAAGGGTACACATTGATCATGAACGTCATAAATGATTGAATTGAACGAATCGATCAGCAGGTCTATGTCTGCAATTTTATAAAAAATATCCCAATCAATAGACTCTAATTTTTCGTACAGTACGCCCATGTCGATACGATCATAGTTGCGATATTGAAAACTCCTATGTAAGTGTGTAGTTTCGTCATCCGGAGAAGCGAAAACCATATCATGGTTTGAAAGTACAGGTATATCTGTTTGATGAAACTTCAGGATATGAGAAGGATCATTGCATAAAAATAAATCTAGTTGAGATGACCCATTTCTATGGTAAAAAGTAGGTTCATTTCCTATGCTCATAAAACCATGGGAAGTTAATATGACAGTATCATAAAAAATGTGCATTCTAAAAAACCTTCCGTCAAAAAAAATCCACGTCGAAATGGATCATATTTTTATGTCTAGTGAGGACATGGGTTGATATTATTATTATTTATTATAGAGGTTTTAACTGGTGTCATTCGTGTCTGAATGGGTTGATATGATTAGTATATTAAATTTTAAGATGGCTTATGTTTGAATATAAATGGTCAATTCATTAATGAAAAAACTGCCTGGTATATATGGGAATCCCGAAAAATCTCATTTCCCTTCCCGGGATGGAAATTTTAGCTACGTCAGCACAGTACAAAGTTGAAAATCATCCAGCTCGCACGATGGAGGAAGTTAAGATGAAGAAATGAATACATACATGGTTGGAGATATCCTTCAGAAACCCCCTCGATTGTTGATCGAAAAATCATCCCAAAAATGTATGGTTAAGCTCAAGAAGTAATTCTTCATGTTTGCTCATCATTACTTTCGAAAGGCTTCTTTGAAGAATATATTGAGGTATTCTTGAAGTCTCAAAAATATCTAGAGGAATACCTGAAACAGTTTCTGGATGTAGCTAAACAGCAAATGAAAGGTAATTTCACGGAGAATTCCCTGTTGCATCTCTCGGATACATATTTAAAAAAAAACTTTTTGACATAGGCCTAAAAAAATATGAAATTAACATTCAAAGGCTTTATTCTAGATATTTTTTGGGGGAACGAAATCCTTTTTCAGTACGTTTAGCAAATGATTCACGGGAAACACTGTGAATACCACTGTATCACATAAACGACACACGAGAACGATGGTGGTTTGTTTGACCGGACACTGTTCAGATTTCTGACCGTTTAATGCTGTACCTTTATATTCCAGCGATGGTACGAGATGATATAGTACTGGACAGCAGCAGAAGCAGAAAACGTAAATAAATAGACCATTTCACTTCAATTTTATTTTGCCGTCCATAAACGTAAACGTGAGCAACGTTTAGTAGGGGGATTAGGGGCATAATGAACATACGGGGCGAAATGGACACCCCTTCAATATCTGAGAATATGCATATTTCATCAAAAGTTCATGTACTGCATGAAATCTGTATTGCATTTGAAATGCTTGACGGCATAAAAGTTTATGTTTTGCTTCCATTGTTCTTCAAAATTTGACTTAAAGTTTTTTTCAGTTTCAAATTGGCATGTAAGGAAGGCCGTGGAAGAATCTAATTTTTCAGCAAAGTGACGAAACCAGAAAGGTTCTTTTTAGCTATTACGATTGAGGGAGAGTGTTTTTACATATCGGAACGATTGACTGTCATTAAATATATTGTAATCACTAAATTTCCCGCAAGTGTTCATTTTGCCCCGATACCTTTTTACCAGCCTTGTTTTCGACCTAATTTTCTATCTCGCTTTTCTGACATATGATATTATTTTTATTATGATGAATGATTGTAGCACGTTGTACTAACATCAAACTTGAAAACTAGCCGGTAGTAAATTGAAAACATTGCCATTTTATGGTCTTAAAACGAATATTTGCTTAACGTGTCCATTATGCCCCTAATTCCCCTACCCGGTATTCTGTTGGTGGCCTTTTTCTCTCTCTGCACAGGATGAGCTTCTCTTTACGCTCCGGATAATTTATGTAAATAAACTTAAAACCCGTTCAAAGATAGTTCTTCCTTTTTTGCTCTATTTAAGGACTGCTATCATTCCGAAGCTATAACTAGCATAGGACCAGCAGAATGTCCAACGTAACTGGCAAACGAACGAACTCTTGGCATGCAGCAAAGCAGAAATACCCACTATCATGGAATCAGCTGTTGAATTCAGACTCCACTTCGTTTCATGTTTTACTAAGAGGCTGCAGAATAGGAGAAGCCCCACATCACACATATAACAACCATGTGTAGAGAGGATAAGCACGTAATGGGAACTGTGTGCCATTTCAATTCATCTTCAACTGGACAAACTCTACTACAAGTCTTTAGTCGTGTGACGTAGATGTGGGTTTCCCAACATTCGCAGCAAACAAAACCAAATAGCTATGTAATGGGATGAATTCATGCCGGTTGAGCATCTTTGATTCTTCAATTTTTTTTGTGTGCTCATGTTTTCATGGTACTTGGAATTTTACTTGAAATTCTCGAATTTTTTAATATAAGGATCCATAATAGTCGTACAAACTCCGGTATTTGAGCCCTAACATGTAGAAACAAGACCAAAGCTGTCTATTATCGTTTATCTCATGGGAAACAAATTGAGCCTGTTCCAATGCTCTGCAGTGCGTATCGATCTTCACCAGGACGGTTCATTTCGAGTAGACACCTCAGCTTGTAGCTCGATGGAAATACTAATAGAATAAACATATAGGTTGAATTGGTACTAGGCTATAAAAGCGATAGTGTAAGGGTTTCTATTTCAGTCTTTCTTAAACATTCTATTAGGGGTATTCACCTAATGGTATTGGTGATGAAACATTTCAAATGAAATATTCCTTTCCTGACTCCAGGCGATAAGAAATAAGAAGTTTATAATCTGGTTACCCAATAATGGATCAATGCACGAGTTCATTATATGACGTTTGAGCGGAGCCGTGTTATTTATATGACCATGGCAACGAGTAGATATGGCACCGCTCAAACGTCAAATTAGTGACCTCGTGCATTATGGACCTAATAATATGTCCCATATTATGGACCTGATACCAGACTTGACGAAAGCTTGATTTTTTGAGTTATGAACTTTCATGTAATTCTTTTCAGCCAAGTTGGAGTCCGTTCGACTGTTTCCTTCCCGGTTACCACAATTTTTTCCATATCGTCACCTAATATTATAGTTGCTGTAAGAACTCGTGATGCAACGTATTATCGTCAAAGTAGATATTACAGCTGCCTCTTGATAATTTCTCGCAATCATTCAAATAACCCCAAGTGAAAATTCGTGTTTGTTTAGGAATCGAAAACAACGAGGTCTCAAACCCTCAACTGCTCAAATGCAGGACGCCTTTATTGATTAGAACCTGCGAGGGAGGCACCGATATTACACACGAAATGTGACACAAAGTTATTTCGAATTGCAAGAAAACTCCAGCTTGCCAATGATAATCAAGGCAGACTTGACATCTTATCGCTAGTTTTCTTTTGTTGTGTTCCTTCGATCGTTCTGGACAAACATGGAAAAAGGGCCAAAGTTTTCTGTGCATTTAATTTTCGTTTTTATTGGAAATAGTAAAATAATGCGTATTTGAACACTTTATATTCAATCAGGATAAAAGGTGTTATTGTGACCAGTGAAGCGTATAATACATTTTTGATGCGATTGTCGCATTGCTGTTACATTCACATGCAAGAGGTTTCAAAACATTCATTTGTGACATTCAGGTTGCTACTGATACATTCTTACTGCAGCCATGAATGTATTACCTGACATGGATAAGAGTAGCGTGCAATTCTTTTCAGACTCCCATGAACGTTATGCTGTTGTGGATGACGGGAATGCGAAATGAATGTCAACTCTTCATTCGGTTACTTTTGATCCAAATCGCCACTTCAACACAGCTGCGTTTTCACTGCTGCACAATGGACCGATGCACGAGTACACTATTTGACGTTTGAGCGGTCCCGTGTTTTTTACGTGACCATGGCAACGAGTGAATTCGGCACCGCTCAAACGTCAAATTAGTGAACTCGTACATTGGTCCATGGACCTTTGCACGAGTCACTAATTTGACATTTGAGCGGTGCCGTATTCACTAGCTACCATGGTAACGCTCAAACGTCAACGACTGAACTCGTGCATTGTCCCATTGGAGGAGAGGGCGTTCATTGGAAGCAACAAAAAAGTGGCACAAACGGAGCACCAGGGTTTTTTTAGGTTTGCTTCTACCCTCTTTATTTGTAGGTTTCTGCATCTAGCCGTTCTCGCACAAGGTGCTGTCCATAAACAACGTGGTTATCCATGGGGGGAGAAGGGCGGGGGTAGTTTGTTTGACCAAAGATCACGATCGGCACATTTTTTTTTGTATAGACGAAAAACCGACCGACGAAGGAAGAGTAGTCTAAAATAGAAAAATAACCCGTGAGTTATGGACAGCCCTCAAGCTGGTGCGGCTGGTTGATACAAGAATGAAAAGAAAACATATTTCAATTGGTGCACATTGTGAGTGGCACATTATGATAATACAGATAAACGTCTACTACAGTAATTCATAACAACCATGATACATTTATTGCTGACCAAAAAATAGTCACAGTCGCGCATGACTTTTATTTTCAGTATCACATGTAGGTTTTTGTTGCATGAAAGACATTTTGGTTCACTGATTGTGACATTACTTTTGAATAAGCATGAATAGCTTTTCAATCGACTTTTTGTCACATTTGATAAAATGCAAAAATACGTTTTAATCCATTACGCCCCTTTGCCATGTTTGTCCATTGTTTTAGATCTGGGCTCACAGTGACAGTTCGTGACAGCATAATTTTGGCTCACCTTGACGTACATAAATTTCGTATTGGTTTCTCCCTCCCAGATTAGAACCAATTTTGATGGCAAATAATGGGAGTCAATGCGCGTTGCGTTCAATTTGGTCAAGATTGTATGCACTTACTCAGACAGGACATTCTGTCGTCGAATGGTAACATTCGTTCCTCTCTATGGCCTTCAGCCAAAAGATCAATATCCAGGAACAGCAATAACTATATCATTCGAGACTATTCGTACTACGACCGTACTCATCGCTCACATACATATGTTATTTTTCCCCAGTCATTGTCTAAGAAAACTCCTCCAAATCTATGAAAAACAAAATTTCTGTACATCAAGGTGAGCCGAGATTTTGCTGTCACGAACTGTCACTGTGAGCCTGAATCTAAAAGAGTGGACAAACATGATAAAAGTGCGTAATTCATCAAAAAATATTTTTGCATTTCATCAAAGTTCTCGATGATCTCGAAAAGTGTCTAATTCCATTCCTGCAAAAAATATTGAAAATCGTTTAGAAAACGACAGAAATATGGATTGTCAAAATTGGACTTTTAACTTTTTCTGTTGTAAGCGTTTTCTCCCCCGTGGAAGTAAAAGGCCACTGAGCTGAGTAATGCCAAGAAAAAGCGGAATCCATTGAAGGGGTTATTCTGAGTAATCACCTATCAGGGTAATGGATTTTGGATAGTGACTAATTCGAGTACAGCCGCTAAAAACATATGTTGGCATGAATGAGTAAAAAAGTGTTATATGTAGTTAATTCGATCTTTTATCCTTGAAATATCTATCTTATCAGAAATACCGACATACCCGACTACGAGTACAAAACAAAATTATATCAGCTTATGATATTATGATATGAAGATTTTAGCGAACATAGGTTGATACAATTTTGATGCAGGATGTTGTTAAAATAACTAAATTTATAACAAAATGTTCAATGAATTGTAACATAAATATAACAAAATGTGTTTTTAATCTATCAAAAACATATCAAGTTCAGTTATAATTTTTGATACAAAGAATCTAAATTATAATACTGTATAATATACGGAATAACTCATTAAGTTACTTTTAAGATTTTTTCATCAATTATATGAAAAATCTAACAAAACATGATATTTCGTGTAATAGACAGAAACATATATGATTATAACCAGTTTTTTAATCTACTACATTACATAAAAATTCTAATAAAACTTCATATTCGGTGCAATAAACATACATTTTTCATGTTTTGATATAAAACAAGCAAAATGAAGTCGCAACAAGACACTTTTTAATCACTTGCTTTTAGCCAATAATTAAATTAAGTTCATAACAATTTGTTACCGCTTGGCTGGTTTTACAAACCCAAGAGATTTTTTTTCATTCTCCTCAAATAAAAAATATATATTTCGCTTGATTCAAAAATTCAAGTTGATTGAAATGCACAGATGTGTATCTAATTTTATTATAAATTTGTTAAAAATAAACAAAAAGGAATTCAAAATATTTTCAACACAATATGATATATTTTTGTTTCAATATTTTCTGTGGATAACGGTGTCTAACAAAATTATATTATAATAACATATGCATATCATGTTCTGATAAAATTTTATTATATTTTTGTTATGTCCCTCTAGTCGGGTAGACATTACTTTATTTCAGCATTATTTTTATTTGAGAGGAAAATAATTGTCATTTTTTTGTGCGATAAATGAAAGAATAAATAAAAATGGTTTACTTTTTCACATCTTTTCTATTAATTGAAGCGTTAACCAACCATTAGTCAATTTTCATCACGAGATACAACCATAATCATTATCCAGTGACAAGCATTCCCATAATCGAGAGATCTGTCCGAACACAAGCGCAACCACGCGTGATTGATAGCTGATTGTGATGTGACAGCGTGAATCAATCAAATCCTATAATTCAAATAGAACCTAATTGTCACTCCAAACAATCGTCAGCATTCACCAAACAATTCCAACAGCTGACACGTACCAATCTAATCATCTAAATTGACAAAAAGTCATATCAATTGAGTTTGATGGAGAATTTTCCCCGATTGGCGAGCATATCCTATCGCTCACTAGTCGCTGCCAACCCCCAAATGGACAACTCATTTTAAAACCGTAGAGAGAGAGCTTACGTAGCACAGTAAAAAGCCAAACAATTCGTGGTCGACGTCCCAACAAAATACACACCAGAAGTACAATGAACGCATATTTCAGAACGCTCAGACACCACAATCAGCAACTTGTCGAAGGCAGAAAACGGCGGTGGTTGAAATCGATAATATGTATGCAAAACCAAGCTTTCGATCATATCCTATGTTCTTATCTGTCCGGAACATCAAATGAACATCCGTTCGTGACATGGCACCAGTTCATCGAATTGGGTGCATCGGATCACACTGATTCACAATAAAACTGACATCGGTTCCTGCAGCTTTTTGCTATCCCTTTTTCGAAAGAGCATCGGAATAAAACAAGCAGTAGGTCCCCCTTCTACGGCCCTACAAATCATGACCAGCAATGGTTATTGATCAGCATTCTGACAAGAGAATTTTCGGTTTGTAGGTTTTATCTGTTCTGGTTTGCAGAAAAGCATAACGGGCGATAAAATTGTTTGAGCGGTTCTTGTTTAAATTCCGGCGACCGCGATGGAATCATGATTGAAAGCTACATGGTTGATGTGTCTTTCGTAATTAACATTATCTTCTAAAATCGGTAATCAGATTGGGGTCAAATGAGATTGCCACAGATAGTTGTAAAGCTCCCATCAGACACAGACCGATAAGCATCGATTGACCTGTTTTGAGACTGGTTTCGTTATTTATTCAAAATGTTTTCTTATATTAATGTCAATTAGAACATGACGCTTACACCTCTCGGATAAGGGCCGATTTCTTCACCTTCACTTGAACTAGGTTTAAGGGCTAAGCGGTGGAAAAGAAACGGATTTTAAGTTGTTAAGGTGATATTACATTCTGTTTGTACGTGAAAATGACAGGAAATGTTTGTAGTAGTTGTCTAAGGATTTCTCACTGCACTAGGCATACAACTAGGGCAAAAGTATGTCAGATGACCGTAAACATGAAGGCTACCACCTACCGCTGTACTAATGCAACCTGTCCTTTGTTATCTGCACCATTTAGATGTTTATCATAGTACCTTTCCACCTTTCGATCACTTTTTGAAATTAGGATGTGTAGAGCTGTAGATAGAATTTCCACGTTTCTTGATAACGGTAAAGCACCTGCTATTCTTAGAATTTTGGAATTGATGGAATAGTAAAAGGCATGACAGATGTTTTTACATTTTCCAATACCTTTCGTATTAGTACATTAATTCTTGACATACAAACATCTTTGCAAAATTGATTATCTGAAGAGTTGCAATTTAAACTACTGTCATGTTTCATTAAGTAACAACCACGGCTTTCTCGTGGATTGTATCTATGACACCCTTAATTCTTTTTGTAACTTTTGTAACCAGAAGGTACATCAATCTCAATGCTTCCTTAAGGCCCAAGTAAAAATAGTGCAAAAGTCAAAACTGAAAAAGCAGTTTTCTCTTTTTAAATAGACAAATCGAAGAAAATAACAACACACAGCTTTTTTATTTGCCAAATAAAAAGGCTGTGTGTTTTTATTTTCATCAATTTGTTGTTTATAAAGGAGAAAACTGCTTTTTCAGTTCTGACTTTTGTGCCATTTTCTCTTGCGCCTTAAGCTCTTCCTTTTTTACGTGAATACCATAGTTGGGAGCCAATAATCTTATCCCACAACTGTTTATTTTTACGGTGGTGGTTCATAGACTCCTCCTAGTTTGCAGCGAATATTTGGAATTTGCAATCAGGTCAAACGAAAAAATCGAAACATTGTTAGTACCAAGTTCACAGACACAAAAAACACGAAATCTAAGGAACTGTCCATACAACAGGCAAGGTATATCTGCCCGTATATGCGACTTCCCCAGATGCTGCATTGTGCCAATTGTCAACCAAAAACTCGGAAACGATCAAAAGAAGAAATAGCGGAACGAAGTTGAGCAGAGCTGACAATACACTCTTACAACTCGTGTATGTTGTCGATGATGTCGTTATCATCGTCATCGTAGATCCAGCGACTGTTATGTGCCATGCAATGCAGCACAAACCACTGTCAGTTTTTCCTGCTACTAAGGGGGAAGAAATAAGTTTGATGACAATGAAGTTCTCTGGCTCATATGGGGAAATTTTGTTGGAAAATTGAACCGACAGAGCATATTGTTTTTGGTTGCATTGCTGATGCATAGACTGCTCGGTCTATGTTCGGAAGGGGTGCTATGTAAGCTCTTTTGGGCGAGTTGATTAAATATTCAAATTGCTGTGCAGTTTCTCCATTCGGTTCCGTGGTTGTTTTCGAATTCTCATCAATTTGGGAAAAGGCAGTAATTGGCGAAACATTACTAATTAGAAGTTTCCATTCGTTTCTGTGAATGGCATTAATTTTGAACGTGACAGTTTTCATGGAAACCGACACATTGGGAAACTGTTTAAACGGACAACTGAATTGTAGATTTCAGTAACGAAGCTTGCCTATCTGTTTGATTTTCGGAAAATACAGCTTATACTCTTTTATAAAAGACGAATAGTGTACAGTGTTTGGTTCGATCTCTGCTTACTAGCGAGAACTTGGGCCTTGACTAGTTCAAAAAATTAAACCATATTTACTGGTAAGTTATCTATGGGAAGGAAGGGGTGTTCTGGCCAATGACCACGGTCGATACAAATTTTAAAATATTATGATAAAACATCACATGAGGGTAGGTGGGGGAGCCTGATAATCTGAAAAAAATGGTCACATGGTTTATGATCAGCCCCTTACACGTTTTTGAGCCATTTCCATTCAATATAGCGACTAATTATGGTGTCAATGTATCAGAGAAATGATATTTGACAAATAATATTTCACAGAATTTTGAAAATTTTGTAGCATAATGATAACTAATAACAGTCTGTTCTATTTATATGAAAAAAAGAGATTCTATTGAAATTCTGTTATTTCAAGCATAACAAATTATGTGTTCTGGGGGTCCGTAGCCTTGAGGTTACGCTTTCGCTTCATAAGCGGAAGGTCATGGATTCAATTCCCAGCCCCTCCACAAAAAACCCGTCCAGCCACCAGAAGACGCCGCACGGAGGACCGTGCTTTGGGGGAGCACATCCATCCTCCGTTAGTATCAGATGGTGACTGAGACAAACTGACCCTCTTCGTAGGCAGCTAGCCTCAAACGACTTAGAAACACGGTAAAATGAACCACCGCAAAAGTAAAGGACTATGGCTTATGGAAATCGATTGGACTGAACAGCAGAGCTCTCTCCTACCTGCTCAGGTGTGAGAGTAAAAAGATTAGAAGAGAGTGAAAGCAGATGTAAATATAGATTAGTTAAAAATAGACCTGTATCGGTATAGTAGATACGGATGAACTGATTCCTGCACAGTAGTGGCCACGAGCACGGAGTGCCTTTCAAAAAAAAAAAAAAAACAAAAACAAATTATGTAACCACTCTGGCAAAGAAAAAAGAAGATGCTTTGATGCTCTTTCTGACGTTACATCCCAACTGGGACAATGCCTGTTTTTCAGCTTAGTGTTATTATGAGCACTGTCACAGTTATTACCTGAGGGCTTTCTTTGTCAATTTACCATTTTTGCATTCGAATAAGTCTCGATTTGGCTTTTGATGCGTGCAGACGTGCTTTCGAAACGTTCAATAGTGAGTGAATAATACAAATATTGCCTTCGGAAGAGGGACAAACAGTTACAAACACATAACACACGCGAACAAGTGAACAAACATGGCGGGTACCGGTACAGACAACCCGAATCAACACGTTCATGGTCAACTTTTCGGAAGTGACTAGGAAACCCAAGGTCGAGGTAATCACGGATTTGATTTTCAACAAGATAAAGATACCATCGCAACGAGTGAAGTCTTTCCAATTCAACGGATCACGTGGAGTAACGTACGTCGAGTGTGATAGTTTGGATTATGCGCTAGAAATTGTTGAGAATCATGACAGAAAACACGAGGTGGCTTACGACAACGTGAAAGTCTTTGTCCCTTTACTTATGGATGACGGTGCAACAGTGGTCAGACTACATGATTTGCCACCGCAGATGGACAACGATTACATAAAGAACGAGATGACGAAATATGGAGAGGTGTTGTCAATCAAGAGTGAGGTATGGGAAACGCCGGAACAGCTGAAAGGGATACCGAATGGGGTTAGAAAGCTGCGGATTCGTCTGGTCGCTTCGATTCCATCCTACATTTTTATGGCTGGTCATTCGACTCACGTCACGTACAAGAATCAGCAAATAACGTGCCGGCATTGTGGACGACAGGTTCATTACGGAGCGAAGTGTGCGGAAGCGGTGCAAATTATCAATTCACAGAGGAGCGTCAATACTCGGCTTCAGAGAGGTTCGTCGGGCTACGCGGATGTATTGCAAGGTCAAGGTCAAAAGAAACGAGCAGCGTCAGATGATTGGATTGGACCGAACATGGTTAACCTGAACTCGTTAAACAAGAAGTGGGCCTCCCGATCCCCCATCACGACCACTGATCAACCGTCAACATCATCAACAGACAACGTAACAGAACAGAAACCAGACTCAGAATTCAAAATTCCCAGCAAAACAGCACGCGTTTCCAACATCATCGGTGGGAGTGATGAAATGGCCAACGCAAGCGAAGGACCGTCAGACAACACCAACATCAATCAGTTTGATGTGTTGATGTCCGAAGACGACGACAAATCACCATATTTCAGTGATAGTTCGATGGTATCGGATTCATCGATTACAGGAAAGCGGAAATCCAGAAAGCGAAACAGTAAGACGAAATGAATACTAACACTACTTATAACGTAAACAATGGATTGATATCATACAGTATTGCGACAATCAATTTGAACAACATTTCAAACACTAATAAGATTAACTCGTTGAAGACCTTCGTTAATTTGATGGATGTGGATGTAATTTTATTTCAAGAGGTGGAGAGCGAAAATATTGAGTTGTATGGTTTTGAAATTGTCTACAATGTCAATCATGATAGACGAGGAACTGCAATAGCATACAAGGCTCATATCCAATGTACAGCGGTCGAACGAAGCATAGATTCCAGAGTGATTAAGATCAAATTGAATAACAACATCGTCATTTGTAACATTTACGCACCTTCTGGTTCAAGCAATCGATCAAGCAGAGAATATTTTTTCAATGAAATCGTTCCATATTATCTCAGAGGTTCAAATGAATTCATGATCTTGGGAGGTGATTTCAATTGCGTTGAAACAGCCAAAGATAGTAGTAATGACTATACTAATAATTTCAGCCCTATGCTAAAAAGGCTCAGACAAGCATTACAGCTTGAAGATGCGTGGGAAGTAAAATTCGGAAGTAACAAGGAATATTCCTTCATTCGAGGAGGGTTCGGATCGCGAATCGACAGGATTTATGTTTCTCAATCGTTATCGTTAAATGTGGTTGATGCAAAGTACCAAGTTACTTCTTTCACAGATCACAAAGCCCATATTGTCAAGGTAAAGCTACCTTCTCTGGGAAAACCTTTTGGCAGAGGTGTTTGGCATTACAAGTCCCTAGTTCTTGAAGATGACAATAATAAAGAAGAGTTCAAGCAAAAATGGCGTTACTGGGTATCACAGCGACAATATTATCGTAACTGGGTAGTTTGGTGGGCAGAATATGCAAAACCGAAGGTTGTGTCGTTTCTTAGATGGAAATCTCGAAATATGTACAACGATTTTAACAGCAACATGGAATTTTGGTATTATGCTCTACGGCGCGCCTATAATGAGTATCTAACTGATCCGCTTCAAATATCTGAGATAAATCGTATCAAAGGAAAAATGTTAAAATTGCAACATGATTTTAGTGCGTTCTTGTCAAGAAATAATGAGATTCATCTAAACCACGAACCGTTGTCAATTTTTCATTTAGAACAAAAACACCAAAAAAAGAATAAAACACGTATAAAATCATTTGTAATTGATGGAAGATTAGAAGAAAATCAAGAAAATATAAAATCCCATGTTGTTGAACAAATTGAAAATTTATTCAAATCAGAAGAAGTTGCTACGAACAATGATTTTAAGCCGGGGAGAAGTATTCCGAATGACTTTTTGGAGAACGAGGAATTAATGGAAGAGATAGATGAAGACGAAGTATTCTGCGCGATAAAAAGTAGTGCTTCTAGGAAATCACCAGGCATGGATGGACTCACCAAAGAATTTTACATGGACTGTTGGAATATTATTAAAGTTGAAATAACGGCTGTTTTGAATTGCTTTCTACGTGGAAATATTGAAAAGAAAATGTGCGATGGCATGATAGTGCTAATCAGAAAAAAAGAATTCTGGAAATAGCATCGATGGATATCGACCAATAACATTGTTAAACTTCGATTATAAAATAGTATCGCGGATTTTGAAATTCAGATTAAATCGTTTAATGCCATTTCTGGTGAGCTGCAACCAAAAATGTTCAAATCCTAGAAGGAATATTTTTGAGGCAACATGTTCGATTCGAGATCGCATCGTTGAACTTCAGCATAAAAAAAGGAAAGCATTATTAGTTTCGTTTGATATGGAAAAGGCGTTCGATAGAGTGGAACCAAGATTTTTATTTAAAACTTTGCAAGAAATGAATGTTAGTGATAGATTTGTTAGTTTTCTCGAAAAAGTCAGGGATGTTTCTTTCTCGAAAATTCTGATTAACGGTACACTATCCCGAGAGGTGAAAATCGAAAGGTCAGTAAGACAGGGTGATCCTTTGTCGATGCACCTATTTGTTTTATACATAGAGCCTTTATTGCAAAAGATTGTAGCTTCCTGCTCAGATAGTTTAGATTTAATCAACGTGTATGCGGATGATTTATCTTTAGTTGTAAATAACCTAAACGATTTGGAAATTGTAAAGACACACATAATAAATTTTGGTATGATTTCAGGAGCAAGATTGAATGTTAGTAAATCAAAAAGCTGTAGAAATTGGTTTTGGTAGCACGCCACTGCCAACTGTGCCATGGCTCAAAGTCGAAGAAAGGATTAAGGTGTTAGGTATATATTTTTCAAAATTCATTGAAAAAGATGACAATTGATAATTGGACAAATGCAATTAGTAGTGTTACATTCTCTATCAATATAAATCAAGCCAGAAAGTTAAACCTTATGCAGAAGGTATTTTTCCTTAACACCTTTGCCTTATCGAAAGTTTGGTACGTTGCATCAACGATCAAAATAAATAACAAATTTTGTGCAAAATTGAAAAGTCTAATAGGAACTTTTTTGTGGCGAGGATATGGAGTAAGAGTCGCTTTCAATCAGTTAATTTTACCCAAAGACCGAGGAGGCCTGTCATTGCACGATCCTGAAAGTAAATGTAATGCTCTTATCGTTAAAAATTTCATCAAGTTGAATTATGATAATTCTTTCATAGTCAATCAGTTTCTTAATCAACTCTCAAATGATGCGAATATTCCAGCCAATTATGATTACATCAAATTGCTTGCAAATGAGATCCCGATTTACCTCCAGCGATTAGAAATAATATTTCATCTAAAGCTGTTTATGATATTCAAATTACAAAAAAGCCAAATCCGGAAATTACTTCTAAATATGCAAACAAAAATTGGAGCAAAGTTTGGCGCAATCTTTTCACTCCGAAGAATTATGAGTTCTGAAGCAAGATCAGCGTACTATTTATTAATAAACGAAAAGATACCCAATATGGAATCATTTCACAGACACGGTAGAGTATCAACAAACTTGTGCAGAAGTTGTAATGTTGCGATTGAGACAATTCCGCATATTTTTGCGGAGTGTGATAGTTCAAAGTCATTCTGGAATTTATGCTTTTCAAAAACTAAAGGGTATTAATGCCAATGAGATTCAACGAATGAACTTTAATAATTTTAAAGTTCCCGAATTAGGAAGATTCAGTAGAGCAGAAAGGAATAAGGTTTTAGAAATGTTCAGTAAATTCGTAATGTACATAAACAAAACACTTGCCAATAATCGAAGCCTTGTAGAATTAAATGATATACTAACAAACTGAAATAGTTAAGCACTAACACAATGAAGACTGTAAAAATAGTTATAAGTATTAATAATAAAACAAAAAAAAAAAAAAAAAAAAAAAAAAAAAAAAAAAAAAAAAAAAAAAAAAAAAAAAAAAAAAAAAAAAAAAAAATATCGCGTGGCCGGTACGAAGATACTCTAAGCTTTGGAAAGCTCGAAAAAAAGCCAAATCGAAAAGATCACCTGTGGTATTCGAATCCACGACTCTCAGCTTGGCCTTTCTGAATGGCTATGTGCTTATCGCTAAGGCTAATCTAGGCTCCTATATAATGGTCCTGAGCAACTTGCGTTTGAAGGCAGCTTGGAAAACTTTAAAGAGGACTCCCTCGTACAAAGTTACGCTTTTTCTCGTACTGGTTCTAGGGGGAATTATAAGCCTGGGACACGGTTATATGAAAAATTCAGATTTCTCGTTCCAGTTCATTTTTTGGATTGCATTTAGGTCCCATAACAACTGTGCAAAATTTCAGCTCGATCGGTGAAATTATATTTACGCGTCAAGGCCATTTAATGGTTTGTATGGGATTTACTATGGGAAAATTTACTTTTACAAAAGAAAAATCGCCAGAGATCGCCCATTGTTCTCTTTAAAAATTCTGAACTCAGATCCTCGATTGGTATTTCTACGATGAACAACATTGCCGAAGACCGCAAAGCAATCCGATGCTTGTGGGAAAAGTTATTAAGCATAAACTATTCGGAAACTTTGCCCGATTTTGTTATTATTGTTATTTCCTTTACGTGTTCATGCAACGTCGCCTTGCCAATAGGTTTACATTGAATAACTTTTTTTCACAAGTGTAGGACTGTTTCCGCGGTCTTCGGCAATATTCTTCATCGTAAAAATATTCATCATCGTAAATATCCTATCGAGGTCTGTGTTCAGATTTTTTTATAGAGCACCAATGGGCGACCTCTGGCGATTTCTCTTTGTAAAAGTAAGATTTCCATAGTAAATCCCATGCAAACTTTGAGCGACTGGCCGCTAAAATATAGTTTCTCCGATCGAGCTGAAATTTTGCACAGTTGTTATGGGACCTAAATGCAAATCAAAAGTGAACTGGAGCGAGATCTAAATTTTGTTCCATACTGGTGAATATGTTATGGCTGCAGGCACTTCTAAACCCCAGCTTCCATTGTTGATGAGCCTTCGTTTTTCCCGACTAACATTATTTTTAGTCAGCAGCAAGGATCCAGGTAAATGAACCCATCGACCACTTCAAACGTATCCCCGTCTGTCAACACATTGCTTCTTAGGCGAACGTGTTCGGTTCCGCTTAAGAGCATGTGTTTAGTCTTTGGCGCATTCACCACCCATAACACGTTTTAGACGGGTGTAAAGGTCTGCCAGATATTCAAATGTTCAAGCGGCAATGCCCATTACATCCGCGATGCTAACAAATTGACTGTATAATATTCCTCAGCTGCTAAACCTGGATCTCCAAATAACATTTTATATCGCAATAATCTAACAACAGGCATGGGAGTTCATCACTACGTAATTTCACAAGCTTTTATCAATTTTGAGAGCTTCCAGAAAAGAACTCTCTGCGCGCTCCGTCCCCACTGGAAGGAGCCTGCTTCTCAGCTTATTATTTCCACAGTTATTAACTGAGAGCTTCCCTTTGCTAATTGACCATTTTAGAAGTGAATTTAAAAAAAAAAAATCCAAACCCGAAATACACTTGACCGCCGGGATTTGATCTCACGACACTCAGCTTATTTTCCGCTAACAGCTGCGCGCTTGCTGCTACGGTTTTTTTGGACCCCACAAGAAGAGCTGTACTTGCCCATGAGTTTCCATAGTTCTACATTGTAAGAAGTGTAGATTGCCCATGTTCCACAAGATCGACATAAGCGCCGTTGGCAATTTTCAGCATTTTAATTACATTATTCCATCGTATGATTGCAAATACAGTCGAAGCTCGTTATAACGACCAACTTTTATAACGACAATAGCTCTCTATAGCGACATTTTAAGGTCCCATGAAAAACATTTTGATGTTTATAACTATTTTCTATAACGACTTTTCTCTATCGCGACGGTCCCTTGCGATGTCGTTATAAGACGCTTCGACTGTACTATGATTTGAATATCGATAAGGCATTTGATTCAACCCTAGTTCTGATACCTGTTTGGAATAACTTAAATCATTCTTCATTTGTCATTCAAACAACTTATATATGCTGAAAAATTCAACCAGCGCTTACACCGACCTTGCGAAACATGGACAGTAGAGTGCAGAGTCTACAAAGGAAATCGTTCTCATTTGATTTAGAATCACGATCAAAGCTAGCGAAGAAAAACATTCGATTTGTAGCGGTCCATGATCGGCAATGTATCGCAAGTTGTAACAAGCTTTATTAATGAGAGCCCCAAAGAGGAAAGCGATGATAAAAACCTTTAAACCATTGGTGGTAGATGTTTTATTTAACTGGCAACGATAAACAATCCCATATCATATGCTAGGAATAGTGTCCCTCAGGTTTTAAGCTTTTTTGAAGGGGCTTTTCCCTCGATGTAATTAGAGCTGTAGCAAGTATACGATAAACAGGCTCTTATGAGGTGCTGCAAATCATGATTGTTACAATGAGCGATAAGTGAGAGATTGTCTCATTTCTTAGAATTCAATCCCTGTTGTCTTGGCAAACCTGTGCTGCGTTGGGACCTGATAAGAGTAGAGATCTGAGGCTGTTGTCGATCGGTAACATCCCACGAACTTATATACTACAGGTGACACGACGGAAGATTCTGAGATAACACAAAGTAAGACGCATTAGAATGGTGATCGCTCGGATGTTCTCAACAATATAATTAGTCTCCTTTCTTTAGATGGGACATATTTCTTCCACTCCTCCGGTAGCTGTTCTGGTGCAGACAAATGGCCAGTCCGTCTAGACCCTTTATTATGGAATGAAGCTCCGAAACCATCTTTTCAGTTGTTTTATTGCTCTTGAGCTATTAAATTCCATCCTTTACCTCCCTTAAAGTGGTGGCTGATTGGTTTCCCCCGTCTTGTTACTGTATCTACCGACTTAGATATTTCTTCCGTTATCTTGACCCTCATTTCCCTTCACTCAGCACCATTTATGTGTTCGACGAAGTGATACTTCCACCTTTCGAGCACCTTAAGTTCGTCCATCAAGATGCTTACACTCGGAAGCCTAAAAGATTAAATTATTTAATAAACATACATACTCGAACCAAGAAAGTCGACAGCCCATTTTTTCAGTTCCTTCATAGAACGACACGAGTATGCTAATAAAAACGCCATGAAATCAATTCAGGTTATCTCATTCTTCTTTACACTTATGAGATTATAGGCGAAGTGTCCAAAACGAGGACCTTGGATAAAGTTTGTTGAAAATGTTGAAAACTTACAATGATCGGCAAAATAAGGGTTAATTTAATCTCCGAGAGCATTTAGGTTCTAAAGAAAAAAGTCTTCTCTTCAAACTTTTGGCGAAATATGCATGCATCAACAGTCAGTACATATATATAACACCCTATCGTTAAGAATGAGTTGGGACTCAAAAGAGCATTCAAAGTTACATAATACGGTCTTTATGCTGTCATTAACAACAAAGTCTGCATCATCATCGACATCGACAAGAGCAAGTATGACGTTCAGCTTCGCAGCTTCTGTCAGGCGGCATGATTTCCCAATTTTGTATAAGATGAATATGTATGCATGGCGACCGTCACCATGCCATGAGACAATCTCCGCTCATGGTTGGCAAAATGCAAAACTTTGTACTGCATGGCTCGGGACTGATTTCAAAGCAACTATAAATAAGAACGCCATCGTTTATGCTATATCACAGACGCCTCCAGGCGATGATGACGACGATGTGGACGCTTTCCAATCTCGTTCCGATCAGAGTGGATCTAGATAAGAGTGGCGTCAATGTCAAAATTGGAACAGCGGCGAACTGTCATTTCCATACAAATCCGCGTTCCAATTGAGCAGGAGACCTGTCAAAACTGGAACATGACGTCATTCTTATTTACAGGCACTCTAGTTCCGATGATGTGCTGGAATCCAGATCCTGTTCATTATGGCCTCCCAAAAGATAGACGAACAATATGTTTTAAATGACATGCACCAACAGCGTCAGCTGCTGCAGCAGGAAGACTTTCACTTCAAAAGAGCACTCGTAAGATTGGAACCGCTAAGCTGCATGGTGGTACAAAGACTTCCCCAACACACTTCCTTGGCACAACGAACGAGTTGGGCACGCTTCAATCTGAACGGCTAGGGGGATGTGTTCTAAGTTGCACCCTTTTCAATATGTGGAATAGAGATTCCCTTAGTCTTGTTGTAAAGTTCGCGTCTTCAAAGCAAATCTGATCGATTAAGTTGATCCAGGATCATTTTGGAATGAAAATTTCCTTGAACTCACTGAAGAGTGGTTTTCTATTATTTTCGTTTTATCATTTTGTCTTCTTCTTTACTCTCACCATCCAAAACGTGTTTTACAATCGCGTACAACTTGTATGCAAATTCTGCTGACAACTTGTATGGAAATCTTACCACCTTTGCGCATTAGCATTAAAGATAGAGTGTCAGCCAGATTCGATTTCTATCGTCCAGGATCTTTTCGTAATAAATTTCTAATAAATTTATCTCTCTCTTTTGTGT